>NW_026691147.1:0-300000 GCF_020826845.1 Diceros bicornis minor
GCATCCTCAGTTCTGTGCAACATCTCATCATGTCTGGCCCCAGGAAAATTCAGTTCTGTTTTTCTTATGAAAATCTTTGGTTTTGTAAAATATCCTTGATGTTTTCTGGCATATAGGTTTTATTTATCTTCATTTTTACTGTCAAAAGACACATATAATCACACACACACAGAAACTCTCATTAAGGGCCTATTACTTGTAAATCATTAGCTTGATATAGTGAGACATAAAAAGTAACCTCATTCTTTTAAAAAATAACTTGATAACAGGGACTCTGGCTTAAGGAGCTCATGAATTGTTTGGAGAAAAAATAAACAATGAAAATGTAAGCAAAGAGAAAAAGGTGTAAACAACAGTCCACCATAAAATATCATCACAAGATGGCACAAGATTAGTTGCCAAATTAAATATGAACAAATTATTTGCTACAGAAATTCACAGGAAGGAAAATACTGGAAGCTGGACTGGAAAGAAAAAACTCAGGGAAGACAGAAAATAAATTTGAATTGGCCCCTGAAGAATGAGTAGGATTTATAAAAGCACAAAGAATTAAAAAGTCATAAAAGCTCAAGTAAACTAGTTTTGCTAAAGAAGAAAGTATGGTTTACTGAGTCATCAGAAAGAAGGCTCACACCAGAATGAGGTCAGCTCAGCGAGGACCATGAATGCCAGGGTGAGAAGTCTGACTGATTTTATAGGCAATGAGAGCCACTTAAGCATTCGATGTAGAGCTTCCCATGATCAATGTGGTACTTTAGGAAGATTATTCTGGCATGGTGTGAGACTGAAGGATGAGAGGAAGCTGTCACTAATCCACTTAGCCTCCCTATAGGGAGCTCTCATTTTTTTTTACATAAGCTTTGTGAACAGTTATCCTCCAACAACAGTTTCTGGATGAGCATCTCCAGGATGGTCATGGCTGCACGTATCTTGTTTAATTGGAAGAGACCACAGATAACTAAATCACAGGCTGACACTTTTATGATGAGACTGAAGAAGACAAGTCTTTACTCAGCCTGTGTCCACTGGGAAAGCAGGAGGTGCCCTCCACTCTGCTCCCTCCTCCCTTACATCCAGACAAAACACCAGCATCTCCAGGCCACCTCCCTTTGTTCCAGTCAGGTTCATCTGATGCTGTTCCTTACGTTCTCCTTATATCTGACATCACTGGTCATGTTATTAGGTCCTAAGACTTTGGGACTTCAGCTCCTTTGGCCTTGCCTTTCTTTGGCTATGACAACAATGGTCATCACTTTACAGCTGAGACAAAGATCAATTATTTGCATCTTGGTCTCTCCTCTTTACCTTTTAGGGCTTCATCCTCTGGGGCAGATGCTACAGAAAGAAGAATGCTGAAATGCTTTTGCTATGTGATGACAATAAGTTATTTCTACTCTTCAAAGCCCTGTAGATCTATGGGCAGGTCTGTGCATTCCGTAGAACAATATCTTGAGAATGAAGCTCAAATTGCACTCAGTGCCATTCTGTGCCAGGCATAAAATATACCCGCCAGCAGAAAACTAGGGGATTGCAACTCCAACACTTCAGTCTCAGACTTACCTTTAGTTTATTAAACACTTTAAAGGATATAACAGTTAATGATGTATCTTCCTGCTCAAATATTATCAATATCTCCTAATATTTCCAAATAAAATCCTTTGAGAGGAAAGAAACTAATACTTTGGGGGATGTCTTAGGTACCAGGCCCTCTCCTAAGCAGTTTTCATACATTATTTATTTCATCTTCTAAACAACACTTTTAGGTGGGTACTATCCCCATTTTACTGATGAGGAAACTAATGTTGAAGAAGGTTAAGTAACTTGGCCAAGGTAACACAGAATGTAAGGAGTGGATTCAACTTAGCCCCATCTTCACTGTACCACCTGGTCCACTCTGCCTTCACATGGCATTCAGGGTCCGAAAAGTGTGGCCCCAAACTGCCTCTCCAATCTAGTACACATTTTCCCATCTTTTATTTTGTTATATATAAATCACAGTTGTTTGTCCAATCTAATTTCATGATTTCAAAAACATAACATCATAGAAAACCAACCAGCAGCAGTTGCTAAGCTGAAATACACATACTTTACAACCTAGCAATTCTACTCCTAGGTAAATATCAAGAGAAACATGCACGTATGTTCATCAAAGACAGGTACAGTACTCAGAGCAGCACTACTCACACGAGTCAAAAACAAAAACATGGGCATAACCCAAATATCTATCTACAACAGAAGGGACAAATATTTCTACAAGGAAAATATAAATTACAATGAGAACAAACTATAGCCATACACACGTATGAATCTCACAAACATAATGCTGTGTGAAAGAAGCCGGGCACGAAAAAGTATATGCTCTATGATTCCATTTATATGAAGTTCAGAAACAGGCAAAACTTAGCTGACCCACTGGAAGCTGGGACAGAGGTCATCTGTCCCCAGGTGGAGGGGAGCAGATATGACTGAAGAGAGATGACGCCTCAGCACAAATCAAGGTGGTGGCACCAAACTATATTAGAATCATCGTAATCTTCACAGGCATGACCTCACGCTGGGAAAAAAAAAAAAACAGTTTTACTAAAGAACATTCTTTTTGTGAGGAAGATCAGCCCTGGGCTAACATCCGTGCCCATCTTCCTCTACTTTATATGGGATGCTGCCACAGCATGGCTCGACAAGCAGTGCATCGGTGCGTGTCAGGATCCAAACTGGTGAACCCCGGGCCGCCGCAACGGAGCGCACGCACTTAACCGCTTGCGCCCGGGGCCGGCCCCTAAAGAACGTTCTTGATGGAACAGTAACTATTATTTATTTTTTAATTTTATTTATTTATTTATTTTTCCCCCAAAGCCCCAGTAGATAGTTGTATGTCATAGTTGCACATCCTTCTAGTTGCTGTATGTGGGACACGGCCTCAGCATGGCCGGAGAAGCGGTGCCTCAGTGCGCGCCCGGGATCCGAACCCGGGCTGCCAGCAGCGGAGCACGCGCACTTAACCGCTATGCCACGGGGCCGGCCCGTATGTTATTAACTTTATTAAATCTTGACCTTGAATATACCTCTTTTTAGTATTTTGATATAGTACGTAGTATGTGATGAAATGGGAAGTAGGCGGGAAGCACTTCTGTTACGCACTGAAGGACAATGGCTGTCTTGAGGAGAAGCATTTGTGTGACAATCTGAGCTGACCTAGCCACTCTTGATAGAACGTCATTTTTACTTAAAAGAATGACTGACAAACTGAGGTTATTCAGTTTTGGGTATTTGGCACACATTTTCTCAAAAATTACCTCCAAGAGCCTATCACTTCAAGGAAAACAACTGACGGTATTTGTTGACAATGACAAAATTCAAGCTCTCAGCCAAAATTATGGAAAACTTACACTTGATACAAAGAGCTTGACAGCTTTCCACTATGTAAGACTTTTCTGATAGGTCGGGGGTAGTGTTAAGCACTGTATGGTATTTTGTTTTGTTTTGTTTTCGTATAATGAAACGTGTCAACACTTGGAAGATCTGCAGAACTCAATGAGCAGAGGTCTAGAATAGTAAATCCTTAGAGACGGGAACAGTGGTTGCTTGGGGCCAGGTCAAGTGATGGAGCAGGAATGGGGAGAGATGCTAATGTGCTCGGGGTTTCATTTTGCGGTGTTGAAAATGTTCTAAAATTAGACTGTAGTGATGGTTGTAAAACTGTAAATATACTAAAAACTACTGCACTGTGTACTCTAAGTGGGTGAATCGTATGGTATGTGACATATATCTCAAAAAAGTTATAAAATAAAAACTCTACCACCGTAATAATATTGTAACATCTGGAGTTTATTTAAAAAAAAAAAAAACAGGTTGTCAACACAAAGGCCATGGTTTGCTGACCCCTGTTTTATTGTACAATGTACCATCATCTTTGAGTTTATCATTCTAGAACATCTCTGGTGTCCAGTATTTCAAAGTCCATCTTTAATCTACTATTTTTTTATTCTCCCAACATGCCCTCCTTTTATCTGTGCATCAAAAAAATGTTCTTTAAAGTGAGAATTGCCTCTATTAGTAAAACGAGCTTACTTCTAACCAACACTCCACAATCAACACACACAACAACAACAATAAAAGATATCAGCTGAGGCTACAGTCATCTGAAGACTTGATTGAGGCTGAAGGATCTGCTTCTAAAATCACTCATGTGGCTGTTGGCACGAGGCCTCGGTTCTTCACCTCAAGGATTTCTCCATCTGTTGCCTGAGTTTCCTCATGACATGTCAGCTGACTTCCTCCTGAGCAAGAAATCCAAGAGAGAGCAAGGAAGACACCTCAGTGCCTTTTCTGACCCAGTTTCTGAAGTGTACAACATCACTTTCACTTTCTTCTATTTGTTAGGAGTGAGTAGTCAAGTTTTGCCCACACTCAAGGAGAGGGGAATTAGGCTCCACCCTTTGAAGGGAATAATATCAAAGAATTTGTGGACATATCTTAAAACCACCATAGCCACCTTGGCAGTATACAAACAGGCTCTCATCTCCTCTGTGGGAAGGCAGAGAAACTGGGGACCAGGCCCAAGACTTAATGGTCAGAACAGCCAAACTCCAAAGATGGATAAATTCCCAACAAAGGTAGGTCTGCTGTACCAAGGTCAGGGCCCGGTTGGGAAAATATGGATGGAGTTATCTAGATTGATGTCCCTGAAGATCCTGAATCCCCAGATTCCCCTGAACCCTCTGAGCCTCCAGAGGCAGCCCACTCCTTTCCATTATGCACTAACCTCCTGTCTCCCACTTGCTTGGAGATGATGCAGAGGCTGCTTCCCCACAAGACAATGTTCACCCACCCACCTCCATCTCAGTGGGGTGTGGATATTCAGGATCTGCCCTTCCTGGCCACCAGGACTTTAATCCCTACAACTGTGATTTAATCTCAAAATTAGGATTGAGTCACAACATAAGCCAGCTGCTGACACATTGAGGCTCACAAGGGAGCAAAGGGACTGTGCCCCAAGGAGCTACAAAACCTACCCAGCATGGACCAGCATAAGTCAGGAGAGCGTGTGTGAGACTGGAGTCTAGGGTGCTTGATCAAGAGGACTGGAAGATAAGTTGAATAAGGGAGAGTTGATCCATTTGCAAGCTCTTTCCTAGGATCCAGGATTCAACACTTACTCAATCAAGAAAATGAATAGGCAAGCTACAGATTGGGGAAAATATTCTCAACACATGTATCTGACAAAAGAATTGTGTCAAGAATATATAAAGAACTTCTACAACTCAATAATAAACAGACAATCCAACTTTTTTAAAAGGACAAAAAACTTGAGTAGACAGTGAACAAAGAAGAAATGGCCAGTGAACACATGAAAAAGTTCTCAACATCATAAGTCATCAGTAAAATGCAAATTAACCCCATGAGATACTTCCACACACCCATTAGGATGGTTAAAATGAAAAAGACTGACAATACCAAGTGTTGGTGAAGATGAGAAACAACTGGAACTCTCATATTTTGGTGTGTAAAATGGTACAATCACTTTAAAAAAGTGTTAGTCAGTTTCTTAACTGAAACCCAGCAATTCCACTCCTAGGTATACATCCAAGAGCAACAAAAATTTACGTCCACAAAGCCTTGTACAAGAATGCTTGCAGGAGTTTCATTCACAATAGTACCAAAATTGAAAACAGCTCAGGCGTCCATCAATAGAAGAGATAAACTGTGGTATGGTCATATAACAGAAAACTACTTTGCAATGAAATGGATTGAATTATTAATACACACAACAATATAGATTAATCTCAGCAGTATTACGCTGAATGAGGAAAGCCCGACACAGACTAGTACATGCTGCCATTAGTACATACTTCCATTCAGAAATTCTAGCAGACAAAAGTAATCTATAGGGATAGAAATCAGAGTAATGGTTGCTTTTGGAGGAGGAACTGACTGGGAAGGGGCACAGGGGAACTCTCTGGGGCTGATGGACATGCTCTATATTTTGATAGGACTGTGAGTTACAAGGGTATATGCATTTGCCAAAATTGATTGAATTGTACACTTAAGATCCATGCATTTCACTATATGCAAATTATACTCTGATTAGGATAAGGAATAAAACTCATCATTTTTCCTTCCAAACCTCTTCCTCTTACCATTTATCTTAGTTAACACATCACCACCTATTTAGTATTCTTCAAGCCCAATTCATCCTAGACTTCTCTCTCCCTCTTCCTGCCACTGTCTCTCCCTCTATCACCAAACACTTTGGAATCCTTCTCCTAGAGAACTCTCAAATCTGTCACCTCATTTCCATTACTAATGACCCGGGCTTAGTTCACACCCCTGGACTAATGAAATAGACTTATAGCTGGACTTACCCTTTCCTAATTGACTCCTTACAATGCCAATAAAGTGATCTTCCTAAAATTCCTAATTTATTATGTCATTCCCTCACTAAAATCTTCTTCAATAGATTTACACTACCTGTGAAAGACTATCTAAATTCCTGGCAGAACAACATGGCAACAGTTACCTAGTCTAGTCTGTGAGCATGCCCAACAGATTTCATGTCCGAAGTAGTCTGGTCCCCAAGTAGAGGCCTGGCAGTCTCATCTTCTGTCTGATGAACTATGCATTTATGTGTCACGTTCAAGCATATAGCCTAGATTTCATAATCATCTCAGTTGAGTGACAAATTCTCATCCTCCTCCTTTAATGCCTCAGTGAAAGGAGTCCAACTCCAGCCACCAAGACTCAAACCCTGGAGGCACCAGTTCTCCCCACCCCTCATCAGCCACACCAGATGAGACAAAAAAGTCCTTCCCATTTAGCCTCAACAGCATCCATTGAGCTGACTGCCTGCCTTGTTCTAACGTCAGGACTGCAGCACCCCTCTGTAATTACGGCCGTTGCCTCTCAACCGGTTTTCTCCACTTTAAATGCAACTTAGAGGACTTACGCCCGACACATTAACATCTTGCATGGTTCAGATTTTAACATCCCAGAGATTCCCACTTTCCCTGGGTAGCACTATAACCGTTGCTTTACTTGGAGTTTTGTATTACAAATTTCAAAAAGATTAGCTTAAAAATGAGGACTCCCAGTGATCAAATCAACTCTCCATTTTTATGACTCACTTTATCTCAAAGTTAACGTCAGAGGCTGGTCTAACATCCCAGCAAAGGCTTACTTTCATGTCATTGAAAATGTCTCAGCAAAAATTGAACTGCCTTTGTTGGGGCTGCTGTTTATAAAAGAAATGTCCAGAGCATGGCAGGTGAGAAGATATTACCTCTGAGATGCCTTCTAACACAGATGTTTTTCTAATATTCAAGGTGGTAGATTAAAGATGGCCATAAATTGACACTCCTCCTATTAGAGGTGGGGTCTATGTCGCCTCCTTTTAAATTTGGGCAGGTTCTATAACTGCTTTGACCAACAGAATACTTCAAGCGTGATGCTGTGCCAGCTTCTAGGCCCAGCACTTACGAGACAAGCAGCTTCCATTTCTTGTGTCTTGAAACAGTTGCTCTTGGAGCCCTCAGCCGCCATGTAAAAATTCCAACTGTCCTAAGGCCGCCGTGCTGGAGACACACGTAGGGAGGTCCTGAGACCACACAATAGAGAGAGATGCCCAGCCTGCCCCAGCTGAGGTCTCAGACATCACGGAGCATAAATGAATCTTCCTCACTGTCTTCTGTCTGAATTCCTGTCCTACAAAACTGCAAGGAATATTTATTTATCCAATGAATATTTACTGGATATCTACTATGTGTCAGGTTCCACTCTGCATGCTAGAGTTACACTGGTGAACAAAACTAACAGCTCCTGTCCTCTGGGAGCTGACAATGAATGATAAATATAAAAAGAGAAAAGCCAATAAGCCCCAGTTGGGCTCAAGAATTAACAAATGGTCTCAGTGCACAAGGTACACATGTACGCAGTGGTGGCAGGAGGGCAGCCCCACGCCTACTGGGACCTAGGCATGGAGCCCAGCACTGGCAGCCATAACTCAATTCCTATGGGGTAAAGGAGTCTTGCTCTCTGCAAGACAATAGTCTCAAGCCAAACTTGAGGCTCGAGGCCCTTCTTCTTAAAAAGAAGCTGAAAAAGACAGCTGCCAACTGGGGCTAGGTGCCCTGACCTCACAGGAAGCCGTGGGCTTGGGGAGGCGAAGAACACAGAATCCGAACTAAACTGGGTCTGAGATTCCCAAATATGATCACAGAACAGAGCATCAAAATATCATAAGATCTGGTTCTGGGCTGGAGGCGGAGGACAACACGTGATGGCAACTATCAAACCATAAAACTGCTAGACAGGAGGGAAAGAGACAACTCATCCATAAAACTGTGCACCTGTTCCTGACATGTGAAACACACCCCACTGAAATGAAACACAGACAGAACCTCTCAAGTCCACCTAAAAGGCTTTGCCTACACAGAAGAAAAGCTGTAGTACTATTTTGTAAGCAAAGTTTGTGTTTTGGTGTGTCATCTATAGAGAGTTTTTATTCTTGTTCCTATAGTGTTTGATATTGCTATGGTGGGGAAATAAAACTCAGCAGCCTGCCGAGCATCAAGAGAGTCTGACAGTCACGGCCACTTGTGAGTCTACTTAGCTGGCTGGCAGCCACCGTGCAGCCCTGGAGAGGACCGTGGGCCAGCTCGCAGTGAAGACGGGTCTCCTCTTTAAGGGAGCCACTGTAACTCTAAGGAATGGACAAAAGCTACTATAAAACTGCAAGTATTCTCACACACAGATTTGACTACCTTAAGACAAAAATGAAATAGATGAGTGTTTTCAATAGTAAGTAAGTTTTTCATAACGTGATCGCAAGTAAAATAATTTCCTAACATACGTCTTTTAAATTCAGGTATGAATGGAACACATCAGGTGACCCTGGGTGACTTTTGCCTCATCTATTAGTGACGCAAATTAGTATCCAGGATCCAGCCATTTTATTCTTTATGAAAAATAAAGCAATTGAAGTAAATAAATGTCTAACCACAGTTTGACAAGAACGTAGCCTGGAGGCAATATTGAACAGGCAAGAAGCGCAGAGTTCTGAAGCCGGAATGTTGAGTTTCCGACCTTGACTCTGCCCGTAATAGGTGTGAAATCTTTGGGAGGCGACTTTGCTTCTCTGTGCCTGTTCCCTCATGTGCTCACACACTATATTGGCATTCATATATTACATTTTACAGGGGTCTTCAGAAATGAAACTGAGTAGTAGAGCAATACTTTGATAAGAATGTATTTTATTTTGTTTTGCTTCAAGAAAAAATACAAGAACATACCTTTACTGTGGCAATCTAATGGAGGTGCCCCTAAGAAGTCATTTCTAGATGGGACTGGGGACTTTGTTTTAACTTTAAAATAGGTAATCTTTCACAAGCTCGGGAAGCAACAACTGTATTTAAACGGAAAACTCTCCACAAGGGAAGAAGCAAACCACCCAGGGGCTGCATTGGTTTTGCAAGTGCCCCCTGACGCCGGCGCAAGGATGCAGGAAGCACCTCCTGCGTCGTTGTCCCACTCCCGACAGGACTTGGGGGCTCGGTCCTAAGTGAGCGGAGGGACCCCGTCACACTCTGCACCAGCAACGCCTCGCTTTCCCTTCCTGCAAACAAGCCGGTGCAAATAACCTGGGGCCCCTGCGACCGCCTCGCTGCACTCACCTGCCGCTGCACAGCAGCTCGCAGCCCGGCCGCTTCGCCTCCCCCGGGCGGCCCCGACCAGGAGGCGGGGATAGGGGCGTGGCTTAGGGAGGGGCGGGGCTAGGGGCCGGGGCTCTTCCCCCGCCCACCTCACTGCGCCTGCGCCCAAGGGTGCGTGCGGGGCAGGGTGGGAGGTGGTGCCCCCGTGGTGGTCGGTGCTGATGTGGGTCCACCGGGTGTTTGCCGCCCCTCCTGTTCCGATCCTCTGAGCTTTCCAGCCGTCACGGCGCCCAACTCTGGTCACTCCTGCCGCCCCTCCGCCCGCCTGCGTCAGGTGCCAGCAACCAGCCGGAGTCTCCCCCGCGAGGTCAGACTACCTCCCCCTGCTCCTTTGGAGAACGTCGTGACGCCTCCTCGCCTGTGTCCCTGGCGCCTGGCTGGTTAGGTGTATCGTGTCGTTTAATCACCTCTGCAGCTGAGACAGTGAAACCAAGAAGTGAAGGAACTTGCTTCAAGTCACAGACCCAAAATGCGCTCCAGCTTGAAGTTGATTGTAGGCTGCCTGCCGCCGCCCTTCCACCTCGCGTGGCGCGCCCAAGTTGAGTGCCTAGCCAAGTGCCATGGGCTTTACCTGAGTTTTCACTGTTTCTTAAGCCCTGCGAGGGCGGTATTATCTCTACAGAGGAGTCTAAGTGACTTGTCAGTCCAGCTTTGTCTCAGGGCAAAACCTGGGCCATTTAAAACACCGTATGTGGCCTCTGTGTTCCTCCACACCTTTTGTCTTAAATGGCTTTATTGAGGTGACTTACAAAAAGCCTGTACATATTTAAAGTGTACAATTTGATTTTTATGTATGTATGTATATGCCCCTGAAACCGTCACCACAATCAAGAGTGAACGTAGCCACCACCCCCAAAAGTTTCCTTCTGCCCATTTGCAATTCCTCCTCCCAGTCACAGACTGCCATGACCACTCCTCAGATAACCATAGATCTTCTTTCTGTCACTATAGATTAGTTTGCATTTTATAGAATTGTATTATGAATGTTTACTGTGTGCTTTTTTGGGAGGAGGAGAGTCGGGCTTAATTATTTTGAGATTCAGTAGTGTTGCTGAGTGTATCAATAGTTCATTTCCTTTTTATCACTGAGTAGTAGTCCGTTACATGGATATACCACAGTTTGTTTATCCATTCACACATTGTTGGACTTTTAGGTTGTTTCCAGTTTCTGGTTTTTTTTTTTTACAAACAAAGCTATCAACATGGTTCTTCATTTTCTTACTATTCAGTTTTGAAAGTTCTTTACATTATCGGGATATGTCTTTCCAGTTATATGACTCAATATTTTCTTCCAGTCTGTGGCTTAAAAGCATGTTTCAGAAGCAGACTTTTTAAATACTTCAAAAGCAAACTTTTTAAATTTTGATAAAGTTTAATTTATCAATTTTTATTTATAGATTGTGCTGTTGGTTCCATATCTAAGAAATTTTTTCCTAACCCAAGGCCCCAAAGATTCTGTCCACTTTTTCTCAAGAAATTTTATAGTTCTAAATTTTAAATTTATGTCTGCGATCTATGCTGTATTAATTTTCATATGTAGTGTGAGATATGGGTAGAAGTTAATTTCTTTGCATGTAGATACCCAGTTGTTTCAACCATTTGTTGAAAAGACTAGTTATTCTCTACCAAATTGCCTTTGCCACGTTTTTGAAAATCAATTGATCATATAAATGTGAGTTTATTTATGGAATCTCTATTCTGTTCATTGATTTATTTATCTGTATTAGCATTGATATCACATGGTCTTGATTACCATAGCTTTATAATAAGTCTTGAAATCAGGTCATTTAAATCTTTCAATTTTGTTCTTTTTTCTCAAAGTTGGCTTGGCTATCCTATACCCTTTGCATTTCAAAATGAATTTTAGAATCAGTTTGCCAGTTTTAACAAAAAAAATTGCACAGATTTTGATTGAGATTGCAATGAATCTATAGATAAACCTAGGGAAAATTGACACCTTAAAAATATTGAGTCTTGTGATCTGTGAAAATGGTATGTATCTGCATTTACTTACGTATTATGTAATTTCTCTCAGAAGTGTTTTGTAGTTTTCAGTGTACAGGCCTTGCACATCTTTTGTCAGATTTAACTCTAATTATTTCATACTTTTTATGCTATTGCAAATAGTATTACTTATAAATTTTTAATGGTTTATTGCTAATATATAGAAATAAAATTGATTTTTGTATATTGATCTTATATCCTGAAAACTTGCTAAACCCGCTCATTAGTTTGAGTAGCTTTTTATACAATCTATAGGATTTTATTTGTAGACAATCATGTCATCAGTGAATAAAGACCATTATCTTCTTCCTTTTCGATCTGGACCTTTTATTTCTTTTTCTTACCTTAATTGTACTAGCTAGAACCTCCAGTACAATTCAGTGGGGGAATGGATGGTCTTTCCAATAAATGAGGCTGGGTCAATTGGATAGTCATACGAGAAAGCATGAACCTTGACCCCCATCTCACACAATACACAAAAATTAATTTCAGAACCTTCATGGACCTGAATGTGGAAAATGAGACAATAATACTATCAAAGAAAACATAAGACAATGTTAATTGTAAGGGCAGGCAAAGATTTCTTAAATGAGACACAAATAACAGTAGCTATAAAAGGTTAACAAATTAATTCAATTTAATTTATAAATTAAATAGGATTAACTTATACATTAATTAAATTAGTAGAACTTGTATTCATCAAGACACCGTTAAGAAAGTAAAAGGTAAATGACAGGCCAGGAGAAGATATTTGTGAAATGTATCTGACGAAGGACTCCTATAAATTGATAAGAAAACATCTGAATCAATTTTTTAGAGGAGAGGAGGGGCAGAAGGCTTGCATTGACCTTTACAAAAGAGGATAGCCAAAGGGCAAGGCATGATGAGAAGTCATTCAGTATCATTAGTCATCAAGGACATGCAAAGTAAAACCACAATTGAGATACCACTACAAACCAAGACTCTCAACCCCCACTGTGGTGCAACCACTTTGGAAAACTGGCAGTATTTGCTACAGCTATACTTACATGTTCATCCTACGACATAGCAGTGCCATTTCTGGGTATATACCCAATGTAAATGAGTGCTTATGTCCACCAAAAGACACGAATGAGAATGTTCATAGCAGTTTTATTCATAATGATCAAAAACTGGAAACAACTCCAATGTCCACCAGCATTAGAATGGATAACTATATTATGTTATATTCATATAATAGAATACTATTGTATGGAATGGAATACTACAACAAGGAAAAAGAAAAACTACTGCTACTTGCTCGCACTTGGATGAATATCACAAATACAGTGTTGATCAAAATAAGCCAACCACAAAAGGTTACATCTGTATGATTCTATTTGTATAAAGTTCATAAACAGGCAAAACCAACCCATGGTTACTTTTGATGGGGGAGTGATAATGACTGAGAGAGAGCACAAGCAAACCTATTGGGGTACCAGAAATGATCTATACCTTGATCTGTGTGGTGGCTAAGCAGATGTATACACATGTAAAAATTCACTGCTCTGCACCTAAGATTTATGTGTTTTATGTATAGATGTTATATCAACATAAAAGAAAACTGAAGTGTTTTTTCTGAACATAATTATTCAGCTCTGCTGATACGTACACATATTTCTGAGCCAAAGCTGCACTTTTGATCACTATAACTTTCTAGTAGGTTTGATATCTACAAAATAAGTTCAAGTCTTTTCTTCCAAAATTTTCTTGCACCTGTATGCTTCCAAGCTAAACTTTAGGATCAGTTTTTCAAATTCCTTAGAAAAATTCTACTGGGATTTTTATTGGTATTATGCGATATTTGTAGTTTATTTGAAGAGCACTTACATCTCTCCAGTATTGACTCTTTCCATCCAATCAACATGGTTCGTTTATTCAGGAATTTTCAATCAAGATTTAAATTATTCTTTATGTAGGGCTAGAACATGTTTTGGTATATTATGTATATGATGTATATTAAGTCATTATGGTTTCTGTTCCTATTATAGGAGAAATATTTGTCCCATTACTTCTCTAATCATTGCTGGTATATAAAAAGGCTCTTTTTCCCCCTATCTGGCCACCTTGCTGAACTCCTTCATTCATTTTAGGAGTTTTCCATTCGATTCTTTTAATTTCTAGGTTGTAAGTAATGTATTAAAATATTTTCTCCTTTATATGAGAATCTGACTTCTGATTAGTTTCCTAACTATGTTTTCCTGAAAACAGAAAGATGGTATCTGTAGACTATGTGACTAGGCAACTTTGCTTATAATAAAAATGACTCCTGGTTTGTAACTTTTGTCTGGACTGGGAGTCACCATGGCCTTAGGTTCCTTTTCTAACCCACCAGTCCCTTGTGGGGACCCTGGAAACCATGCCTATGGAGTTGTCACCAAAGATATTTTCGCGGGGGTCGGGGGCATGAGGTTTTTAAATCAGAGTGACTGCCTGGTGTAGCTCTTGTCTTCCTGCACCTGAGCCGTCTGCTGAGTGGACTGCAGTAAAGATTCCCACTGCTAGGAATATCTACACTGCCTTGCTAGCATGTGTGGTTCCTGCCCTATGACCTTGAATAGGCCAGGATGCTATGTGGCCCACAGTGGTCTTGTGAATCTGAATTAGTTGAATCTAAGAAGACCCACCCCCTGGGCATTGCAGAGTGGTGGAGCAGTGGGCTAGACTTTCAGACCCTCGATGCAGTTTGACCAATGGACTGTGAGATAGAGGGGTGGGGAAGGAAAGCTGACAAGGCATTAGATGTCTGAGAGGGAGAGTCCATCTGCCTGTTCTCTGAAGTTGAAAACTCTGCGGCATATGACAAGAGATTAGGGCAGAAGCGGGCTGGAGTAAAACCAGATTCATACCAAGAGGAGACACTGCTCACTGTTTATGAAGGGGACCTGGGCCGAAACCCACTGCAGCTGAGCTACCGGGATAGGTTAATGTCTCGCTGGGAGGTTTGGAGGGGGACTGCGAAGACAAAAGAATGAACCTGAAGACCCCGTGCTTGTGATGGGCCGCCACCTGATAAAGCAGGCGGAACTGCCAAGTTGACTGCAATTCCACTCAAACTTGAATCTACATGGAGAGAGGTTTGAGAGCACCCAAGCAGACAAAGGGCTGTGCGGTGGCCAGCAGCTCCAGGCAGAGCTACAATGACAGCAGTTTAATATGGTTTGGGGTCACCAATACAAGGTTAAAGAAAGCTCTCCATGTGTGGCAAAGGGTAACCCCAGGCCACCTAAACAGCATCCTGGAGTCTGACAACAGCTTTGGACCCAGAATGCTTGAGTCATTTTAAGGCTGCGCTGGAGCCTGAGCAGTGTCCTCTGCTGCCATCTAGTGAAAATTTATGGGAATGCAAACATTTTCAAAAGCGACGCAGATTTTTAAAGCAATCATTGGTTATTGTAAATGCCTAAGCTCTACTATTAGACTGGATAAAACTCTTGATTTGCGCTTAGTGTATAGGGAAAAACTACACTTTTTCTAAAAAGGTTAAATAAATTTCATTGTAGTATATTTGATTTGCTGAAAACTATGGTGTAATATCATTTGATATAAAATGCCTAGAATTCCCAGAATAAAGGGGGTATTTTAGGCATTATAAAGACAGATGGCCAAAGACTATTCCAGTTGCACAGGACATGGAGGGGACATCCTTACCCCACTGGTTAATACAAATCCTCGTGATCACAAAATGTGCTAACTTGTCCTTTTCTATGTTGAAAATGTCAGCCAAAGTCGTGGAGGTGGACTATGGGCAAAGGGTTAACGAACACTTCCGCATGAGAATCTAACCTTAGGTTATCTCCCTGAAAGTATGTGTCAACTATTTAACTAGGCAACATTGCTTACAGTAAAAATGATCATTAGTAAATTGCACCTGGACTGGCGAACCTCTAACTACCCGATGGGGAAACGATTGTTTTGAGCTTCCTGCGTGTGAAACTCTTGTAACTGGGCACGACTCGTGCAGAGACCCTGGAAGCTACGCCTGTGGAACTGTGAGATCGTCTCTGTGAGGCATGGGGCTTTACATCAAAGCAGTTCTCGTAAAGGCCCCAGTGTGGATCTCGACTCCTTGCACCTACTGAATGAAGTGCAGCAAGGACCTCGCTGCAAAGAACACCTGAGGCTGCTCTGTGATTGCTGCAGGTCCTGCCCTGTAGCCTTCTAGCTGCGCCGAGGAGGCCTGGGTCGTCTTGGGAGTCAGCAAAGCCTAAGAAGACCGCTGCGGGCCTTGCAGTGGTCATTACATCCACTGCCAAAAATGACTTTTTTTTTTCTTTTTCCTTTCCATAACTATACTCATGTCCTTTTCATTTGTTATTTGTTATAGTTTGTTGAATGATAGTGAGCACAATGGTGGGAGGAGGGGTGCAGTGGGTGAGGAGGGGAGACAGAATGCCTTGTCCCTATATTTTATTTTTCCACTTTTTATTTGGAAATAATTTCAAACTTATAGAAAAGTTGCAAGAATACAAAGACATCCTAGAAAGACTTCACAGAGATTCACTGTTAACATTTTTCCACATTTGTTTTGTTTTTATTTTCTCTCTCTACATGTATGCATTTTTATTATCATTACTTGAGAGTAAGTTGCAGCCATCATATCCCTTTATCCTTATTATTTTATTGTGTATTTCCTAAAAAACAAGGCATCTACTTACATTATCACAGCATAATTCTCAAATTGGGAATTAAAATGAATACAGTGCTATTACCTAATTAACAGACCTGTGAAAATTTTTCCAGTTGTCCCAATATTGTTTTTTTTATAGCATATTTTTTCCCTGCTCCCAGATCCAGTCTTGTAGTCATCTCACTGCTTTTAGTTGTCATGTCCCTTTACTCTTCCTTAATCGAGAATAGTTCCTTAATCCTTTTTTGTCTTTCATGACATGGGCATTTTGAAGAGCACAGGCCTATTGTTTTAGCAGAATTTCCTTCAGTTTGGGTTTGTCTGAAGTTTCCTCACGGTCAGATTCAGGTTGGGGTCTCCACCCTTTAGGGAACTCCACTCTGGCCTCCCTCTAGCCACATCTCTCAAGCCTGGAGCCAAGGAGGCAAGCCCATTGGAGCCTGCCCACTCCCACTTGGTCCAGAGAGTAAATATTTTAGGCTTTGCAGGCTATATGATCTCTGTCACAACTACTCAGCTCTGCTACTGTAGCAAGAAAGCTGCCGTAGATAATGTGTAAATGAATGAGCATGGCTATATTCAAATAAAATTTTATTTATAAAAACAGGTGGACGGCGCATATTTGGCCCATGAGTCAGTTTGCTTGACCCCTCTTCTAATCCATGCCCCAGCTACCAAGAAGTCCAGAATTCCACGCCCAAACAGCCTCAGCCCCGTTCCCAGAGTAGGCCTGTGAGGGCCTCTCTTCCCCGGGTCTGCCATAGTGAGACGTGGCATCTTGCCACTGAGGAGTGCGTTTCTCTAGGCTTGCGTGTGCCCAGGAGATGACAGTTTTGAGGAATGTGGACAGATTTAAACGCAGAGGTGGGGCCTTCACAGTGTCAGAAAGAGCTGAGAGTGAGAAGAGAAGGGGTAAAGAGCTAGCCGGGTCGGCTCCCCTCCTCTCACCATGTCTGGTGCAAGACTCCAAGGAGCCTAAGAATTACATTCGCATCTGGCCTTCCTGGTCAGTGTGAAGGGTTAGTTTATCCAGAGAAAAAGGAGTGACATATGTTATTCAACCATTTGTTGCTTGATTTATATGTATATATATTTGAACATTTAGCTATATGGTACGTGGTGTCTATTTGCACTTTGCCCCAGCCCCATAGTGCAAGGGCAGCCTGTGTGACAGCATGAACACTTCTCAGAACAGCCTCAGCGGGCTGACTGGTCCCCACAGGTGTTTACCTGTGAAGGGAACCTGCAAACTGGCTCCTGGCTCCACTCTGCCCCGGGAGAATCAGGGACGATCTGTGACAAGGCCTCCCAGCCTTCCTTGCCTGCAGCCACTTGGGTCGGCAAAAGACCCCAGGTTCAGTGCTCAGCTTCTAAGCAACAGAACAAGGAAGATACTAACGGGCCAATTCTCATTCTTCCCACTTTCTACTTCTAGACTGTCTTTTCTTTCTGGTTTATCTAACTGATTTCTTTGGACCTCTTCATATTTGAACAACCAATTCCCCTGACAGACTTCAGACCCCTGGAGGTTTCTGCATCTCCCTCTCTCATTCATGTAACACACCCCCACCATGACTGCCACCACCCCTGCCATCGCCACGCTGCCATAGCTGCCTCTGGTCAGCATGGGGCCTTAAGGCACCTGTCCCTTAACCAGAACACTCCAGAGCCAGGAGATGTTGTAGGGGTGCCATCTTACCAACACTAGTGCACACTCATGTCCAGACACTTTGGAATTCCAACCAAGTAAATAACACCAATATGGTACCCGGATCTCGTAAGTAGTGAGGTGTATCTGGAAAGATAAGCAGTTCTTTAAAATGTTACCTCATGAAGTACCTCCAACTTTTAATATCTTTTAGAGGAAAGTAATGTATGTAAAGTATTAATCTAAATATCACTTCCAATAACATAATACTTTTGGTAAGGCATCCGATAACATCGAAATTTAAGAATTACTGCTATGCAATTTACATAATTCCTATAATATGGTAGCATATAATTTACTGTTATATAATTTACTATTAGTTTGCTGAATTTTTTAACTTTTGTCCTAAAATTGTTTTCTATATATATAAACTCTAAAAGTTGTTCCATTGTAATTTGTTTCTTTTTATAATGCTTTGAATCTCCAGAAAAAGGTCTTTTTTATGACAGTCTTTTGCAATAATATATTGATTAGTTACTCTATCATTTAAAAAAAAAATTTTATTGAGGTCATAATGGTTTATAACATTGTGAGATTCCAGTTGTACATTATTATTTGTCGGTCACCATATAAATGTGCCCCTTCACCCCTTGTGCCCACCCCCCAACTCCCTTCCCCCTGGCAACCACCAAACTGTTCTCTCTGTCCATGTATTAGTTGATATTCCACATATGAGTGAAGTCATACAGTGTTTGTCTTTCTCTGTCTGGCTTAGTTCACGTAACATAATACCCTCCAGGCCCATCCATCTTGTTGCAAATGGGACGATTTTGTCTTTTTTTATGGCTGAGTAGTATTCCATTTTATATATATACCACATCTTCTTTATCCAGTCATCTGTCGACGGACACTTGGGTTGCTTCCACATCTTAGCTATAGTGAATAATGCTGCGATGAACATAGGGGTGCATAAGCCTCTTTGGATTGTTGATTTGAGGTTTGTTGGGTAGATACTCAGTAGTGGGATAGCTGGATCATAAGGTATTCCTGTTTTTAATTTTTTGTGTGTGTGAGGAAGATCAGCCCTGAGCTAACATCCATGACTATCTTCCTCCACTTTATGTGGGATGCCGCTACAGCATGGCCTGACAAACAGTGTGTCAGTGCACGCCCGGGACCCAGACCTGGGCCGCCAGCGACAGAGTAAGTGCACTTAACTGCTACACCATGGGGCCAGCCCTGTTTATAATTTTTTGAGGAATCTCCATACTGTTTTCCATAGAGGCTGCACCAATTTGCATTCCCACCAGTAGTGGATTAGGGTTCCCATTTCTCCACAGCTCCTCCAACATTTGTTGCTTTTTGTCTTGGTGATTATAGCCGTTCTAACGAGTGTAAGATGATACCTTGTTGTGGTTTTAATTTGAATTTCTCTGATGATTAGTGATGTTGAGCATCCTTTCATGTGCCTGTTGGTCATCTGTATATCTTCTTTGGTGAAGTGTCTGTTCATTTCCTGTGCCCATTTTTTGATTGGGTTGTTTGTTTTTTTGTTATTCAGTTGTGAGTGTTCTTTATATATTATGGAGATTAATCCCTTGTCAGATTTATGGTTTGCAAGTATTTTTTCCCAGCTTGTGGTTTCCCTATTCATTTTGATCCTGGTTTCATTTGCCTTGTAGAAGCTCTTTAATCTGATGAAGTCCCACTTTTTTATTTTTTCTTTTGTTTCTCTTGTCTGAGTAGACATGAAATTCAAAAACATCCCTTTATGGCTGATGATGAGTAGTGTACTACCTATATTTTCCTCCAGGAGTTTTATAGTTTCAGGTCTCACCTTCAGGTCTTTGATCCATTTTGAGTTAATTTTTTTGTATGGCAAAAGAAGATAGTCTACTTTCATTCTTTTCATGTGGCTGTCCAGTTTTCCCAGCACCATTTATTGAAAAGAGTTTCCTTTCTCCACTGTATGTCCTTAGCTCCTTTGTCAAAGATTAGCTGCCTGTAGATATGAGGTTTTATTTCGGGATTTTCAATTCTGTTCCATTGATCTGTGTGTCTGTTTTTGTACCAGTACCATGCTGTTTTAATTACTATCACTTTGTAGTATGTTTTGAAGTCAGGGATTGTGATGCCTCCAGCCTTGTTCTTCTTTTTCAGGATTGCTTTAGCTATACGAGATCTTTTGTTGCCCCATATGAATGCTACTATTCTTTGTTTTATTTCTGTGAAGAATGTCCTTGGGATTCTGATTTGGGATTGCATTGAATCTGTAGATGACTTTAGGTAGTATGGACATTTTAACAATGTTTATTCTTCCAATCCAAGTGCATGGAATCTTTTTCCATTTCTTTATGTCATCATTGATTTCACTCAGTAATGTCTTATAGTTTTCCTTGTATAGGTCTTTCACTTCCTTGGTTAAATTTACTCGTAGATATTTTATTCTTTTTGTTGCATTTGTAAATGGAATTGTCTTCCTGAGTTCTCTTTCTGTTAGTTCATTGTTGGTATATAGAAATACAACCGAGTTCTGTAAGTTGATTTTATACCCTGCCACTTGGCTGTAGTTGTTGATTATTTCTAATAGTTTTCCAATGGATTCTTTAGGGTTTTCTGTATATAAGATCACGTCATCTGCAAACAGTGAGAGTTTCACTTCTTCATTGCCTATTTGGATTCCTTTTATTCCTTTTTCTTGCCTAATTGCTCTGGCCAGAACCTCCAGTACTGTGTTGAATAAGAGTGGTAAGAGTGGGCTCCCTTGGCTTGTCCCTGTTTTCAGAGGGATGGGTTTCAGTTTTTCCCCATTGAGTATGATGTTGGCTGTGGGTTTGTCATATATGGCCTTTATTATGTTAAGGTACTTTCCTTCTATACCCATTTTGTTGAGAGTTTTTATCATAAGTTCATGTTGGATCATGTCAAAAGCCTTCTCTGTATCTATTGAGATGATCATATAGTTTTTATTCCTCGTTTTGTTAATGTGGTGTATCACATTGATTGATTTGTGGATGTTGAACCATCCCTGTGTCCCTGGTATAAATCCCACTTGATCATGGTGTATGATCTTTTTAATGTATTGCTGGATTCTGATTGCCAATGTTTTGCCAATGTTTGTTTGTGTTCATCAGCGATGTTGGCCTGTAATTTTCCTTCTTTGTATTGTCCTTGCCTGGCTTTGGTATCAGAGTGATGTTGGCCTCGTAGAATGTGTTGGGAAGTATTCCATCTTCCTCTATTTTTTGGAATAGTTTGAGAAGGATAAGTATCAAGTCTTCTTTGAATGTTTGGTAAAATTCTCTAGAGAAGCCATCTGGTCCTGGACTTTTATTTTTTGGGAGGTTTTTGATTACTGTTTCAATCTCTTTACTTGTGATTGGTCTATTCAGGTTCTCTATTTCTTCTTGATTCTGTTTTGGAAGGTTGTATGAGTCTAGCAATTTATCCATTTCTTCTAGATTCTCCAATTTGTTGGCATATAGTTTTTCATAGTATTCTGTTATAATCTTTTGTATTTCTGTGGTATCTGTTGTAATTTCTCCTTTTTCATTTCTAATTTTATTTATTTGAGCCTTCTCTCTTTATTTCTTGGTGAGTCTGGATAAGGGTTTGTCAATTTTGTTTATCTTCTCAAAGAACCAGCTCTTTGTTTCATTGATCCTTTCTACTGTTTTTTAAATTTCATTTTCATTTATTTATGTTCTGATTTTTATTATTTCCCCCCTTCTGCTGACTTTAGGCTTTGTTTCTTCTTATTTTTCTAATTCTGTTAGGCATAGTTTGAGGTTGCTTATTTAGGCTTTTCCTTGTTTGTTAAGGTGGGCCTGTATTGCTTTGAGTTTCCCTCTCAGGACTGCTTTTGCTGCATCCCATATGAGTTGGTACGGTGTATTTTCATTTTCATTTGTCTCCAGCTATGCTTTGATTTCTCCTTTAATTTCATCAATCATCCATTGGTGGTTTAGTAGCATATTGTTGAGTCTCCACAGCTTTGTCACTTTCCCAGTTTTTTCCTTGTAGTTGATTTCTAACTTCATGGCATTATAGTCTGAAAAGATGCTTGTTATGATTTCAATCTTCTTAAATTTATATAAGCATGCCTTGTTTCCCAACATATAGTCTATTCTTGAGACTGTTCCATGCACACTTGAGAAGAATGTGTAATCTGCTGTGTTTGGATGGAGTGCTCTGTATATGTCTATTAAATCAATCTCATTTAGATTTTGTTTGGGTCCATTATTTCCTTATTTATTTTCTGTCTGGGTTATCTGTCCATTGATGAGAGTGGGGTGTTAAGATCCCCTGCTACTATTGTGTTGTTGTTAATATCTCCTTTTAGGTTTGTCAATAGTTGCTTTATGTACCTTGGTGTTCCTGTATTGGGTGCATATATATTTAAAAGTGATACGTCTTCTTGGTGGAGTGTCCCTTTTATCATTATATATTGCCCCTCTTTGTCTCTCATTACCTGTTTTATCTTGAAGTCAACTTCGTCTGATATGAGTATGGCAACACCTGCTTTCTTTTGTTTGCCATTAGCTTGGAGTATTGTCTTCCATCCTTTCACTCTGAGCCTGTGTTTGTCTTTAGAGCTGAGATGTGTTTCCTGGAGGCAGCATATTATTGGGTCTTGTTTTTTAATACATCCCACCACTCTGTGTCTTTTGATTGGAGAGTTCAGTCCATTTACATTTAGGGTACTTATTGATATATGGGGGCTTATTGTTATTTTATCACTCTTTTTCTGGTTCTTTTGCATTTCTTTTGTTTCTTGTCCCATGTGTTTCAGACTACCAATTTAGTTTGGTAGTTCTGTAAGGGAGTTCCCTTAGTTTTCTCTTTCTTTATCATGTGTGATTCTGTTCTGGTTATTTGATCAGTGGTTACCATGAGGTTCGTATAAAAAGTATCTTGTATGTGATAGTCCATTTTTTGATGGACTCTTATTCTCTTAGACTAAGTTGATTCGATCCCTTTCCTCTTCCCTTTCTAAGTTATTGCTGTCATATCTTATTCCTTCCTGTGTTGTGAGTTTGTGTTTAACATGATGAGGTTTTATTCATGCTTGGTGTTTACCTTCTCTTGATCTTTTTCTTGTGTGTGTGAGGAAGATAGGCCCTGAGCTAGCATCTGCCAATCTTCTTTTTTTTTCTTTTTTTGTTGAGGAAGACTGGCCCTGGGTTAACATCCATGCCCATCTTCCTCCACTTTACGTGGGACGCCTGCCACAGGCCACATGACCTGACAAGCGGTGCGTGGGTGTGCGCCTGGGATCCAAACTGGCAAGCCCCGAGTCACTGCACTGGAGCACGTGCATTTAACCACTTGCGCCACTGGGCCAGCCCCTGATCTTTGGTTTTATATTGAAGTGTTTGCTAATCTATTTTGATAGGGCCGGCCCTGTGGCTTAGCGGTTGAGTGCTCGCGCTCCGATGCTGGCGGCCTGGGTTTGGATCCTGGGCGCACACCGACGCACCGCTTCTCCGGCCATGCTGAGGCCGCGTCCCACATACAGCAACTAGAAGGATGTGCAACTATGACATACAACTATCTACTGGGGCTTTGGGGGAACAATAAATAAATAAAATTATAATCTATTTTGATAGAGGACTGCATTTTTTCTGGTTTTGTTGACCTATTTTCCTCCTTGTTCAAAACTTTGAATCCCCTTTCTCTTTTTTTCCTCAGGTATGCGGGCCTTCTTGAACACTTCTTGTAGTGGGGGTCTTGTGGCAATGAACTCCCTTAGCTTTTGTTTATCTGGGATAGTTATTATTTCTCCATCATATCTGAAGGATATTTTTGATGGATAGAGTATTCTTGGCTGAAAGTTTTTGTCCCTCACAATTTTGAATATATCGTTCCACTCTCTCCTAGCTTGTAAAGTTTCTGTCAAGAAATCAGCTGAGATCCTGATAGGAAATCCTTTGTATGTTATTTATTTATTTATTTTTGTCAGGCTGCCCTTAATATTTTTTCTTTGTCATTGACTTTTGCCACCTTTACTACTATATGCCTTGGAGAGGGTATTTTTGTGTTGATATATTTAGGAGATCTATTGATTTCATTCACTGGTATTTACAGCTCCTTCCCCAGGTTTGGGAAGTTCTCAGATATTATTTCTTTGAACAAGTTCTCTGCTCCTTTTTCCCTCTCTTCTCCCTTGGAATATCTATAATCCTTATGTTGGATTTCCTAGAGTTGGATATTTCTCAGAGAGTTTCTTCATTTCTTTTTAGTCTTAGTGCTCTTTCCTCCTCCATCTGGAACATTTCTGCATTGCTGTCCTCAATATTACTAATTCTTTCCTCTATATTGTCGGCTCTGATGCTTAAGGTTTCCAGATATGTCTTTATCTCCTCTATTGTATTTTCATCTCTAAGATTTCTGATTGGATTTTTTTTTACGGTTTCAATCTCCTTTGTGAAGAAACTCCTGATTTCATTGAATTGTCTGTCTGTGTTTTCTTGTATTTCATTAAGCTTTTTTATGATGGCTATTTTGAATTCTCTGCCATTAAGATTATACATTTCTGGGGCCGGCCCCGTGGCTTGGCAGTTAAGTGCATGCGCTCTGCTGCTGGCGGCCTGGGTTCGGATCCCAGGCGTGCACCAATGCACCGCTTCTCTGGCCATGCTGAGGCTGGGTCCCACATACAGTAACTAGAAGGATGTGCAGCTATAACATACAACTAGCTACTGGGGCTTTGGGGGAAAAATAAATAAATAAAATTATAAAAACAAAGATGATACATTTCTGTGCTTTCTGGGTTGACTTCTGGGTGCTTGTCATTTTTCCTTTTGGTCTGGAGATTTAATATATTTTTGCATGGTGCCTGTCAGTGTTGGCTTACTTTTCCTCATAGTGAAAATATATGGTCGCAGTTTCCTTTTGCTGCTGCTGGTTGGGAGTCAAGGGGCGTATATTCTGGCCTGCCTCAATCTGCAGGCACTCTTGTCACCCCTGGCTGATCTGAGGCTGAGTGGAGGTTGCTGGGGGGGTAAGTGTGGGAACAGCTGGAGCTGGAGTGTGGGAACAGCTGAGACTGGAGTGCAGGTAGGCTGAAGCAGCTGGGGCTTGGGTGCATGTGGGTTGAAGCAGCTGCAGCTGAAGTGCCGCTCGGCCAAAGAAGCAGGGGCTGGAGTGCCACTGGGCCGAAGAAGCTGGACCTGGAGTGCACTGAGCTGAAGAAGGAGGAGCTGGGGTGCCACTGGGCCAAAGAAGCTGGAACTGGAGTGCTGTGGGCCGAAGTTGCTTGTGCCAAGTTAGCTGGAGCCTAAGCACAGGCCAAGCCAAAGCCACTGGAGCCAGGGAATGGGGGGCAGTCCAGCCAAAGGAGCTGGGGCCGTGACATGGGGAAGCCAGGAAAGCTGGGGCCGTGGCTTGGTCCAGCCAGAGCAGCTGGGGCTGTGGCCTGGTGGGGCCTGAGCTGCCACTGCCTCTGGTGCGGGGACACAGGTTCGCCTTGCTGGTGGTTGGGCCCGGGCACCTGGGGACCACTGCCTGTGGGGGTGGGGCATGGTCATGCTGCCCCTGTTGGTGGGGCCTGGGCTCCTGGGGGCTGCTGATTCTGGGGATGGGGTTGAGCTGAAGCACCACTGTGCTGAAGCGCCAGTCGGGTGGGCCGGGTGGGGGAGGGGCGCTTACTTTCTCCTCCCCTATCTCAGAGGTTTCTCACCTTGCTGTCACTCTCTGCTCTCCTGAGGGGCTAGCTGGTTGAAACTACCCTCGCAACAGTTCAGCTCCCTCCGTAGGGGGATCCCTTCAGGCCATGAGGGGTCTTGGAGAGCTCCAGGTTTTCACGCGGTGACCCGCCCCTCCCCCTCCTCTGAGAGCTGCGTGGTCTCAGTCTCTGGGACGCAGTCCTTGGGGAAGGAAAGGAGCTCCTCTAACCCCCTTCCAATTCCTCTGGGGATTCCAGCACATCCATCCTCGGGTGTATGGCTGTCTGAGTGCCTCAGATGTCGCCTGTGTTGTGTGAATAGCTTCTGTTGGAATATGAATGCCATTTTTGTTGTGTCTTAGAGGGGGAGTGTTCAATGGGGGAAGCTCACTCCACTATGATGCTGACATCACTCAGTTGTCTTTTCATTTTGATCCTCATTTCCTTTGCCTTGCAGAAGCCCTTTAGTCTGATGAAGTCCCACTTGTTTATTTTTTCTTTTGTTTCCCTTGTCTCAGTAGACATGGAATTTGAAAAGATCCCTCCAAAACTGATCTCAAAGAGTGTTCTGCCTATATTTTCTTCTAGGAGTTTTATAGTTTCAGGTCTTACTTTTAAGTGTTTGATCCATTTTGAGTTAATTTTTGTGTATGGAAAAAGATAATGGTCTACTTTCATTCTTTTGCATGTGGCTGTCCAATTTTCCCAGCACCATTTGTTGCAGAGACTTTCCTTTCTCCATTCTATGTTCTTAGCTCCTTTGTTGAAGATTAGCTGTCCATATATGTGTGGTTTTATTTCTGGACATTCAATTCTGTTCCACTGATCTGTACGTCTGTTTTTGTACCAGTACCATGTTGTTTTGATTATTATACCTTTGCTGTATATTTTGAAGTGAGGGACTGTGATGCCTCCTGTTTTGTTCTTTTTTCTCAGGATTGCTTTAGCTATTTGGGGTCTTTTGTTGCCCCAATGAATTTTAGTATTCCTTGTTCTATTTCTGTGAAGAATGTCATTGGAATTCTGATTGGAATTACATTGAATCTGTAGATGGCTTTAGCTAGTATGGACATTTTAACCATGTTTATTCTTTCAATCCATGTGTATGGGCTGTCTTTCCATTTCTTTATGTCATCATCGATTTCTATCAACAATGTCTTATAGTTTTCATTGTATAGGTCTTTCACCTCCTTGGTTAATTTTATTCCTAGATATTTTATTCTTTTTGTTGTGATTGTAAATGAGATTGTATTCTTGAGTTCTCTTTCTGACAGTTCGTTATTAGAGTATAGATAATGCAACTGATTTTTGTAAGCTGATTTTGTACCCTGCAACTTTGGTGTCGTTGTTGATTATTTCTAATAGTTTTCTGATGGATTCTTTAGGGTTTTCTATATGTAAAATCATGTCATCTGCAAACAGCGAGAGTTTCACTTCTTCATTGCTTATTTGGATTCCTTTTATTCCTTTTTCTTGCCTAATTGCTCTGGCCAGAACCTCCAGTACTGTGTTGAATAAGAGTGGTGATAGTGGGCACCCTTGTCTTGTCCCTGTTCTCAGAAGGATGGGTTTCAGTTTTTCCCCATTGAGTATGATGTTGGCTGTGGGTTTGTCATATATGGCCTTTATTATGTTGAGATACTTTCCTTCTATACCCATTTCGTTGAGACTTTTTATCATAAAGGGATGTTGGATCTTGTCAAAAGCCTTCTCTGCATCTATTGAGATGATCATATAGTTTTTATTCCTCATTTTGTTAACGTGGTGTATCACGTTGATTGATTTGCAGATGTTGAACCATCCCTGTGTCCCTGGGATAAATCCCATTTGATCATGGTGTATGATCTTTTTAATGTATTGCTGGATTCTGTTTGCCAATGTTTTGTTGAGGATTTTTGCATCTGTGTTCCTCAATGATATTGGCCTGTAATTTTCCTTCTTTGTATTGTCCTTGCCTGGCTTTGGTATCAGAGTGATGTTGGCCTCATAGAATGAGTTAGGAAGTATTCCATCTTCCTCTATTTTTTGGAATAGTTTGAGAAGGATAGGTTTTAAATCTTCTTTGAATGTTTGGTAAAATTCTCCAGAGAAGCCATCTGGTCCTGGACTTTTATTTTTTGGGAGGTTTTTGATTACTGTTTCAATCTCTTCACATGTGATTGGTCTGTTCAGATCCTCTATTGCTTCTTGATTCAGTTTTGGAAGGTTGTATGAGTCTAAGAATTTATCCATTTGTTCTAGATGTCCAATTTGTTGGCATATGGTTTTTCATAGTATTCTTATAATCCTTTGTATTTTTGTGGTGTCCATTGTAATTTCTCCTCTTTCATTTCTAATTTTATTTATTTGAGCCTTGTCTCCTTTTTCCTTAGTAAGTCTGGCTAAAGGTTTGACAATTTTGTTTATCTTCTCAAAGAACCAGCTCTTTGTTTCATTGATATTTTCTACTGTTTTTTAATGGTGACAAAGGGGCCATACTAATGTAAGGTGCTAATCACAGGGAAAATTGGGCATGAAGTACATGGGAACTCTGTATTATCATCACAATTTTCTGTAAATCTAAAACTATTCTAACATTAAAATTTTATTTAACAATTTTTTAAAAATAAAGACAGGGCTCCCTGATATCAATAAGCCTCGTGAAAATGCATTCATTAATAATCAGAGGAAGCACCCCCCACATGCTTGTACATGCACACACACACGCACACACACACACACACACAACTCAGGCATAGGGAGGGAGCCCAGGATCTGACTCTGACATCACAATGAACAGAATCCAAAAAGCAATTACACTGCCAAGTATTATGCTAAAACAATTATTGAAATTGCTAGTCGAAAACAGTTAATGGAATAATTAAGACAGATTGACCTAAAAGCTGATTTAAAATTAACCTGACACGTGCATGCTATCTAAATAAAGACTCTCTCCTATGAGCTAGCTTCTCATTAAAATCAAATTCCACTGGGAGAAATTACACACTTGCACCGTGATTGGGAAGAACAGGCCGCGTTCACTCAACCACTGATGGAACTGGAGGGTCATCAGACGAGGTAAATGGAAATGAGTGTCCTGTCCTTCCAGGTGCGCTGCTATCTGTCTCAGTAACAAGCCACCTCCCTCCCATTTTTCCCTTTGGAAATGATGGAAACTCATTAAAATTGCGTCAGCTCAGGACCCCAAACCACTGGGTGCCTGAGTGGGCACATCTGAAGCTTCCAAAGGGAAAGATCGGAAGGGAGGGGCCGTGGGCTGGGCTCCCGTGGATGCACTGAGGGCAGGGAAGGGAGCTGAGCAGATCTGAAAATGAGGTCCCTCAAGCACTCGAGGAAACTCGATGGCTTCCACCCCTCGTTTCTCTAAAGGTGAGAAAACCCACGCTTGTTGGAGACCAAACTCCAGGCGGGTGGCAGAGGCAGGAGCTCTTTTCAGCGTAATGCTTTTCCCCGCCCAGCACCTTCTCCTTTCCACTGCCGTATCCAGATGGAAAGAACTCATGGTGAGGTTTGTGGGTCTACAGGCCTGGATCACACCTTGCTCCTGAGTTTAGCCCAGGGGTGTCCCAGTCTGAGTGAGCAGTTTTCGCTTGTCCCCATATCCCTAGCTGGCTGCCTGCCACTGGCCAACCTAGGATCCTGTGGTGTGTGCGCCTATGCGGGGGGACGCACCTGAGAAGGCCCGCCCTGCTGGAGGAGGGTCATGGCCACCCCTCCCTCCGAGGGCCCTGGCTCCTTGCAAGAATGTCTCAGCTGATGTCTGGAACACAGGGATGCAGGCTCCTTGTTCCTTGTAAACCCTTGGAGTTACCTTGATAACATTTTTTTAAATGGATCCCCTGCTCAGCATTTTTATGAGATAAAGAATTTCCCCTATTAAAATTATTCAAGTTTAGTAATAACATATTATTGGGACAATCAGGAAAACACAGGATACTCCAAAACGATCCATTACTTGGAGGATTTTAAAATTCTAATGAGAGAAACCACTCTCTCTCATTGTTCATCCTCTTGGCCATCAGCAGGATTAGTCTGGGAGGAGGACAAGGCAGGAATTGGCTGCATTCCTTATTTATCCCTCTGATTTCTCCAGAGTTTTTCTTTTCTTCAAAGAGACATCTCTGGGCTCTGCAGGGCTTGTCAGTCGTGATGTCAGGCGACTCTGAGACTGTGCAGAGCAGGAGGATGAGAACAGGGGAGGGAGAGGAGGAAGAGATGGGACCATCACTTCCCATCACAGGCTGAGGCTGAGTTAATCTCCACCTAGGTCAGGATCCCAGGAATCGGATGTCATCAGCCTTGTCACACCGTGGGAGTTGGGAACAGGGAACAGCCAAGGTGCCACGGCCACTTTCAGAGAAATAAACAAAGTGGGAGGGCACCACTGGGAGCCAGTTTGAAAATGGTCACTAATGTGAAATAATAAGACACACTTTTCAGAAAAGTGAAGACAATTCTTTTGGTTCTCAGACTTGCAAACACTATGTGTTCTTCAGGAGCAGACTGAAGCCGTTGACCTCTAGGGTGATTGTGAAAGGAATCTGGGCTCCATCACTGTTTCTGAATAAGTCAGAACAGTCCAGCACTCACTCCTTGACAATGCGGAAGATGACCAGCGTCCAGGTGCTGTGGAGTCGAGACCTCTATCACTCAGAGCATCCTGCCAGGCAGAGGGGGCTAGCCTGGTGGCCACTAGACCTTTATCAGATGTGGGATTTGCAAATGTTTTCTGCCATTTTGGATTGTGGATTATCTTTTTTTCCTTCTTAATATTCTCCTTTTATGCACAAAAGTTTTTCATTTTGAAGAAGTCCAATTTGTCTAATTTTTCTTTTGTTGCTTTTGCTTTTGGTGTTATATCTAAGAAATCATTGTCAAATTCAAGTCACAAAGATTTACTCCTATGTTTTCTTCTATGAGTTTTATAATTTTGGCTCTTTTATGTAGGCCTTGGATCCATTTTGAACTCATTTTGTGGATGGTGTGAGGTAAGGGTCCAGCTTCACCCTTTTGCATGTGGGTGTCCAGTTGTTCCAGCACCTGTACTAACTGTGGGTTTTTCGGATTTTTCCTCATGTATGATTCTATCTGCATAAAGAGGCATAAAGAGGCAACTCTATTGCATTTCCAATTGTTGTGATTTTTATTTTTATTTTATTTCAAACTGTCTGTGCCTTTATATTTAAAGTGCAATTTTTGTAAATAGTATACATTTGGGTCTTATTTTTATATCCATCCCAAGAATCTCGGCCTTTAACTGAACTCTTCGGTCCACTAATGTGTAAAATGATGAGCAAACAAGATGGTGGGATAGGAGTTTCCAGCACAGGTTGTTCAGCAACAGCCTTGAACAAAAAGAACAAAGTTGGAGGCATCACACTTCCTGACTTCAAAATATACTACAAAGCTATGGGGGCCGGCCCGGTAGCATAGTGGTTAAGTTCACCTGCTCCACTTCAAAGGCCCAGGGTACACAGGTTCAGATCCTGGGCGCAGACCTACACACTGCTCATCAAGCCATGCTGTGGTGGTGCCCGACATACCAAAAATAGAGGAACATGGGAACAGATGTTAGCTTAGGGCTAATCTTCCTCACCAATATATATATATATTGTATATATATATATTGTATATATATATATATACTACAAAGCCATAGTAATCAAAACAGCATGGCACTGGCATTAAAACAGACACACAGACCAATGAAACAGAAGAGAGAGCCCAGAAATAACTCCATGCATTTATGGTAAATTGATCTTTGACAAAGTTGTCAAGAATAAACAATGGGGAAAGGATAGTCTCTTCAACAAATAGTGTTGGGAAAACTGGTTTTCCACACATGGAAGAACTGAACCCTTACCTCACTCCGTATGTAAAAATTAACTCAAAATGGAGTAAAGACTTAAATTTAAGACCTGAGACCATAAAACTATTAGAAGAAAATATAGGAGAAAAACTTGAGATTGGTCTGGGCAATGCTTTTTTTGGACATGACCCCAAAAGCAGTGGCAAAAAAAAGTAAAAGTAGATAATGGGATGCATTCAAACTAAAAAGCTTCTGCACAGCAAAGGAAATCATCAACAGAGTGAAGAGACAACCTACAGAATGGGAGAAAATATTTGCAAACTGTAATCTGATGAGGGGTTAATATCCAAAATATATAAAGAACTCATACAACTCAATAGCAAGAAACAAGTAACTCAGCTGAAAAATGAGCAAAGGATATGAATAAACATTTCTCAAAAGAAGACATATGAATGGCCAACAGATACATGAAAAGGTGCTCAACATCACTAGTCATCAGGGAAATGCAAATCAAAACCACAATCAGATATCACCTCACACCTGTTAGAATGGCCATGATCAAAAAAACACAAAAAATAACATGTCTTGCTGAGGATGTGGAGAAAAGGGAACACTTGTGCACCATTGGTGGAAATGTAAATTGGTGTGGCCACTGTGGAAACCAGTATGCAGGTTCCTCAAAAAATTAGCAATAGTATCAATAGAACACCTTGGTATGATTGATAGAACCAATCATTGTACATAAAACAGATCTACACATATATGATAAATAAAAGAACATAAGGGAAAAAATTAACAGTAGAACTACCACGTGATCCAACAATCCCACTCCTGGGATATATCCAAAGGAAATGCAATCAGTATTTCAAAGAGATATCTGCACCCCCATGTTCACTGAAGCATTAATCACAGTAGCAGAGATATGGAAACAACCCAAGTGTCCGTTGACAGATGAATGGATAAGGAAGATGTGGTACATATACACAACAGAATATTATTCAATCATGAGAAAGAAGGAAATCCTGCCATTTGTGACAACACGGACGAGCCTGGAGGACATTATGCTAAACGAAACAAGCCAGACAGAGAAAGACAAATATGGTATAATCTCACTTATACGTGAAATCTAAAAAAACAAAAAAACACATGGAACTCATAGAAGCAGAGATTAGAACGGTTACCAGGGGCTGGGGTTGGGGGAGGAGATGGTGGTCAGGGGTACAAAGATGCAGTGACATGGGTTGAATAAGTCCAGAGATCTCACTTACAGCACGATGACCACAGTTAATACTACTGTGCTGAATACTTGAGATCCGCTAAAAGAGTAGCTGGGTGCTCTCATCACAAAAAAATGGTAACTGTGTGAGGAGATGAGGTGTCAATTAGCTTGACTGCAGTAATTATTTCACTAAGTACATGTACATAAAATCAGCATTGGATACTTTAAAATATATAATTTTTATTAAAAGTATGTAAAATTAAAAATAAATAGCTATTGACATAGTTTTGGGTCTGTAATTTTATTTCTTTTTTCTATTCGTTTCCTCCAGTTTTTTCCCCTTTATTTGTCTTTTTAAAACTTTCCTATTAGTTTTTTCAAAAGAAGTAATGGAGGCATGATTCACATGCCATAAAAGTCAAGTTTTTTTATTTTACAGTACTATTTGTTATGAACACATACATTCATAAACCACCACAGAAATCGAGACAGAAAACAGCTCTGCTGCTCCCAAAATTCCCCGTCTGCCCCTTGTGGCAGCCCCTCCTCCCCACTAGCCAACACTGATCTGCTCCCTATCAGTAGTTCTGCTTCTTCCTGAATCTCACAGGGGTGGGCTCACACACTGTGTAACAACTTCTTGAGATTTACCTTCTTTACTTAGCAGATTGTATTTGACATTCATCCATTTCGTCTCACATATAAAATGCTTATTCCTTTTCATTACTGAATAATATTCCATTGGATGGATGTGCCACTTATTTACTAGCTGAAGACCGTTTATATCTACAGTTTGTCTGTTTGGGTTGTTTCGAGTTTTTGGAAATTGTGAATAAGTCTGCTATAAACATCAACATACAGATTTTTGTGTGAACGTAACTTTTTGATTCTCTTTGACATATATCCAAGAATAAGATTACTGGATCAGAAAGATTACATGGTCAACATTTCTTTAACTTTACAAGCAACTCTCAAAAGGTTTTCCAATATGGCTGAAACATTCTGCTTTCCCAACAGGAGTGTACGAGCATTCTGGTTGCTCTGCATCCTTGCCAGTACTTGATATTGTTGCTAATTTTTTAAGCCATTCTGAAAGGTGCACACATGTATCTCATTGTGGTTTTAACTTGAATTTCTCTGATGACTGATGATGTTGAGCATATTTTCCTGTACTTTCATTCCATTTGTGTATCATTTTTGCTGAAGTGCCTCTTCAAATCTTTTGTCAATTTTTTACGAGGTTGTTTGTTTTGTTATTCAAATTTAAGGGTTCTTCATATACACCGAATAAAAAGCCTTCACAGATATGTGTTGCAGAAATGGTTTCTCCCAGTTTTTGACTTGTTTTCCTTCTCTCAACAGTGTCTTTTGAAGAGAAGGAGTTCTTAGTTTTGATAAAGTTTAACTAAACACAATTGGTTATGGGTGTGCTTTTGGTTTCACACCTGAGAAATCTTTGCCTAATCCAAGGTCATGAATATTTTCTCCTAGAAGATTTATAGTTTTAGATTTTACACTTACTGCTATGATTCACTTTGAGTTAATTTTGTATGTGGTGTGAGACATGGGTCCAAGGATTTTGGGGTTTTGTTTTGCTTTGAGTTATATATTATGGTGGATATTTTTGCATATGAATATTCAATTTTTCCAGTGCCACTTTTTGAAAATACCATTCTTTCTCCATTAAGTTATTTTTGCAACTTTGTCAAATATCAATTGCTCATACACGTGTGATTCTGTTTCTGGATTCACTCTTCTGTTCCACTGATCTGTGTGTTTATTCATTCACCAGCACACTATTGATTATCGTAATGTTATAATATGCCTGGAAAGCAGGTAGTTTAAGGCCTCCAACTTTGTTCTTCTTTTCAAAATTGTTTTGGATATTCTAATTACTTTGCCTACTCAAAAAAATTGTAGAATCAACTTCATAGTTTCTATCAAAAATATGCTGGAATTGTAATTGGTATAGATCAACTTAAGGAGAATTAATATTTAAAATACCGAGTCTTCCAATCCACGAACACAGCATATTTCTGCTGGGGTTTGAATGCTTATGTCCTCCCAAAATTCCCATGTTGAAATCCTAACCCCCAAGGTTGAGAGTGTTTGAAGATGGGGCCTCTGGGAGGTGCTTGTGTCATGTGGGTCGAGCCCTCATGAACAAGATTAGTGCCTTTAAAACAAAAGAGGCTCCAGAGAGAGCCCTTGTCCCCTCCACCGTGTGAGGACACAGCAAGAAATCACCGGCTATGAACCAGGAAGTGGGCTGTCACCAGAATGTGACCATGCTGGCGCCTTGATCTTGGACTCTCAGCCTCCAGAACTGTGGGAAATAAATGTCTGTTGTTTATAAGCTATCCAGACTGTGGGTTTTGTTATAGCAGCCCGAATAGACTAAGACCATTTCCCTGCTTATTGAAGTTTTCTTTTACTTCTTCCATCAGTGTTTTGTAGTTTTCAGCATAGAGATTCTACAGGCATATTATAGGACTTATTCCTAAATATGTTATGATTTTTGTTGCTATTGTAAGTTGCACTTTAAAAATGTCAATTTCTGGGGGCTGGCCTGGTGGCACAGTTGTTAAGTTCGCATACTTCACTTCCACGGCCCTTGGTCCTCCAGTTCGGATCCTGGGCATAGATCTACACACTGCTCATCGAGCCATGCTGTGGGAGCATCCCATACAAAGTAGAAGAATATTGGCACAGATGTGAGCTCAGGGACCATCTTCCTCAAGCAAAAGAAAAAACATGTCAATTTCCAATCATTTATTGCCACCGTATAGAAATACAAATGATTTTCGTATGCTGACTTTGTATCCTATGACCTTGTTACACTCATTTATGAATTCCAGTAGCCTTTTTTTTTTGTTATATTCTTAAGGATTTTTTACGCAGACAGTCATGTCATCTGTGAAAAAAGACAGTTTTACTTCTTCCTTTCCAATCTGTATGCCTTTTATTTGATTTTCTTGCTATTTCACACCAACTAAGAATCCAGTGTGGTGTTGACTGGAGACAATGAGAGTGGATGTCTCTGCCTTGATCCTGACTTACAGGGGAAGCCTTTAGTCTTACTGTCTGTGATAACTGCAGGTTCTCATGGATGCCTTGTATCAAGATAAAGTTCCCTCTACTTCTACTTTCCTGGACTTTTATAAATGGATGTAGAATTTCTTCAAATGCATTTTCTGCATGTCACATGATTTTCCTCTTTAATCTGGTGGTGTGGTGGATTACATTGTTTTATTTTTTGTCCTATTGTCTATTTTTTTTTCCAGTCATTTCTCCAGGGTTCACAATCTCCATCTCTAACTTTTCCTGTTCCACTTACAATGAACATTTTAGTACTTCAGGTAAAATATGGAAATATTGCAGCCATATTGGGCCACCCTGCCCATCCTTTATGCTGTAGTAACTGTATGTACTGCATCTACATATCTTATGAACCTCAGAAGAAAATATTATCATTTTTTAAAGACTTTATTTTTTTAGAGCAGTTTTTGTTTCACAAAAAAATTGAGTGTTTGGTACATATATGCCCTGCTCCCATATGCACAGCCCCCCCACTATCAACATTGCCCATCGGATGGTGTATTTGTTACAGATGACGAACCTGCACTGACATGTCATCATCACCCAAAATCACAGTTTACACCAGGTTCACTCTCGCTGTTGTGCATTCTGTGGGTTTGGACAGATGTCTAATGACATGTATCCACCATTATTGTGTCATACAGAATAGTTTCACTGCCCTAAAATCCCTCTATGCTCACCTATTCATCCTTCTACCCTCCCCATAATATTACAGTTTTTACTGTAAGTTGTGTGTATTATACAAAAGTTAGAAGGAAAAAGCAGAAAAAATGAGTAGCCTTTGACATTTACTTAGATATTTACCATTTCTGAAGCTACTTATTCCATTCTGAGGATCTGAGCTTCCTTTTCTGGTATAATTTCCCTTCTCCTAAAGAATTTCCTTTAGCATCTTCTATTGTAGAGATTTGCTAGTAATAATTTCTCTTAGTTTTTCTAAATCTGAAAATGTTGTCTCTCAACAGTGATTTTCAAAAGATATCTTTGCTGGATATACGATTCTGGATTGACAGGTCTTTTTTTTCTCTCTCTCAACACTTTAAATCTCTTTTCTCATTCTCTTCTGGTCCCCATAGTTTCTGATGAGAAGTCAGCTATTAATCAAATCATTACTCCACTCTGTGTGAAGTGTCATTTTTCTCTGTTGCTTCCAACGTTTGCTTTTCGGCCTTGGTATCCAGCTGCTTGATCTGATGTGTCTTTATGTGGGACTGTCTTCATTCTGCTTGGTGTTAGTTGAGCATCATATTTGCAAATGTCTATCTTCCATCACTTGGATAATTCCAGCCACTATTTCTTCAAGTATTTTTGTCTGCACATTCTCTCTCTCCATTCCTTCTTTGAAGCCGACCATATGTATATTAAAGTTTGATCTTACCTAAGAGTGACTGGGGCTCTGTTATTTTTCCACCCTTTTTTCATTCTATTTTCCATGTTAATTTCTATTGCTCTACTTAAATTCCATGTAAAGAATTTGTTATTTCTAATATTGTATTTTCCAATTCTAAAATTTTCTTTTTTAAATTTTTCTGCTGAGTTTTCCTACTCTTTCATTTGCTGCAAGCATATTTGTTTACCTTCACGGAGGATAGTTATGACAATCACTTTAAAATCTTTGTTTAATACTTATGCTTTCAGCCAAGATGAAATAACAAGGAACACATTTACCCTTCTTCCCACAACAACTGAAAATCTTGGGGAACATATATCAAACAGTAGTTTTCACACATTGGGTCTCAGGCAGCAGAGTTCAGTGATCCCTGAGAGATCTGGAACCGACAAGGTGGGCCCTGTGGTGGCCCTGCTGCCTGGAGAGAGAATTCCAGGCTCCAGCACAAGGAAGGAGAACCCAGGTGGACCCCTGAACTCTCCCTGAGTTGAAGAGATGGCACTGGGTGTCCTGGGAGGCTGAGGTGACTAGAGCACATAGAGAAGACCACCCAAGAAGAGAGAACTGCAGCAAGAGAGAACGTCACAGATTCTCAGTGGGCCCACTGCATCTTCCACTGAGTACTGACCAGTGCACTCATGTGAGGAAACTACCCAACACTACAGAATCAAACACCAAAAAATTAGAGGAAATAATTCTTGGAGCTCACACAGACAGGAATGGTTTGGGTTCAACTAGTCCACACATGGCTTAGGAAAGCCCCATAACTCACAGGAGATTGTGTCCAGTATTCAGAGTGGCCTCAGTGGTGGAACACAGTCAGCCTTGGACTAAAGTTTACTCAGATCCCACCTAACAAAGCTTAGAATCAGCCTGAATGTTTCAAATTGTTTCAAAGTAACACAACTCTGTCCCAGGAAACAGCTCAAGAATATTTTTAGGAGTACAAACTATCCAGGTTCCAACAAGGAAAAATACACAATGTCTACCAGCCAACCAAAAATTACCTGGTACGCAGGAAAACACATCATGTAATGAGGAGACAAATCAGTCAACTGATACTGACCACAAATAGCACAGATGACGTAATTCATAGACAAAGATGAGATGTTATTACTGTCATCATATTCCACATGTTCAAGAAGTTAGAGACAAGATTGACAATGTGGGGGGTTGGGAGTGGGTGAAATAGGTGAGGGGATAAGAGGTACAAACTTCCAGTCATAAAATGAATAAGTCATGGGGATGGAATTACATCATGGGGAACATAGACAATAATATTGTCATAACTTTGTATGGTGACAGATGGAACTAGATTTATCACGGTGATCACTTTATAATGTATATAAATGTCAAATCACTATGTTGTGCCCCTGAAACTATCATAATATTGTATGTCAATACTTCAGTAAAAAAAAGAAAAGGCTGATGATGTTAAGTAGAAATATGGAAGATATGAAAAAGACCCAAAAACTTTTAGAGATGAAATGTCTGTAACTAAACATCTGTAATGAAAAACTTACTAGATGAGATTAAGAGAAAATTAGTCAAAAGATTAATGAAATTGAAGACATATAATAGAAACCATTCAAAATAAAATACAGAGAGAAAATAGACCAAAGAAAATGAGCAGAAAGTTAACTGTAGGACAAATTCAAATGACCTAAAATATGTGTAATCAGAAAGAGAAAGAGAAGAAAACAGAAAAAACAATTTGAGGAAATAATGACTGAAAATTTTCCATATTTTATTAAAAAAAAACTATAAACCCACTTATCCAAGACACTTAATGAACCCCAAGTCTAAGAAGTATGAAGACGGCACATCATAATTAAATTGCTTAAATAGGGTGATAACAAGATAATCATGAAATCAGACAGGAGATAAAAAGACCTGCTGAGTGCAGAGAAACAAAGGTTAGGATGAAGGCAGATCTCTTACTGGAACTGAGGCCAGAGCAGAGTAGAGCAAGGTCTTCAGAGAATTGAGAGAAAAAGCTGCTAATTTATGATTCTATGCCTGGCAGCAAAGGGTACAAATAAGATAAAATATCAACTTTCTCAGACACACAAGAGCTGAGATAATTCATGGTCACCAGCAGATCAGCGCTGAGAGATGCTGAAGGAAAATGACACAATATGGAAACCTTATGTGAAGAAAGGGATAGAGAGCACTTTCTGTGGGGTATGTAACACGTCGAATAAAACGTGTGACAACGTGGACACGGAGGCTGCAGTGGGGGTGGGAGAGCACTGTTGTGACGTTGTTCAGACGTCATGAAGTGGTCTGATATTATTTGAAGATAAACTGTGATAAGTTAAAGATGTGTACTGTAAACACTAAGGCATGCACACACACGCACACATAGAGCAAAGACTTATCCAGAATAAGCCAAAAAAGATGATTAAATGGAATCATAAAAAATACTTAAATTATCCAAAAAAAAAGCAGTCTAAGAGGAAAAAGGAAACAAAAAACAGATTGGTCAAATAAGAAACAAATCGCAGGATAGATTCAAATCTAACTATTATCAGCAGTAACATTAGATGACAGTGGTCTAAAAACCCCATTTAAAAGGCATAATTTGTCAGATTGAATAAGAAAGCAAACTCAACTATATGCTGCCTACCCCAAACCCACTTTAAATATAAAAACACAAATAAATTAAAAATAAAGAGATTGAAAAAACATGCCATGCTAACACTAGTTGAAAGAAAGCTGGAGAAGCTATACTAATACTAGATAAAGCAGATTTCAGGCGCAGTGAATATGACCAGGAATAAAGGAGGTCATTGTGAAATCCAAAAGGATCCATTATCAAGAAGACATAATATAGACTGTTTATGCACCTAATAACCGAGCTTCATGGCACATGAAGAAAAATCCTTATCTGCCAGTTCCAACACCTGGGTCATCTTGGGATCTACCTCAGTTGGTCCTCTTTTCTCTTAATAATGTGTCCCATTTACTTGATTTTTGGATGTTGGGTGATTTTGCACTGTGTCCTGGACATTATGAATGTGGTGTGGTGGAAATTTTGGATTCTGTTATTTTCCACCAATAACTGTGTCTCTTGGTTCAGCAGGTAGTGATCTCAGCTGGTCTTCAACTGCAAACTGGCTCCTAGCTGCAGCTCCAGCCTCAGTTCAGATCTTCTGTTGTTAGCGGGTGGCTTGCGCATGTGTGGTTCAGTCCGTCAGAAAGGTGGGGGCAGAGTCTGAAGTTTCCCCTGCACATTTCTTCCCCTCCTGCAATCCCCCTCCCTCTTCAGTGACTATGTCCGGGACTAGGTGCCTGGAGAAACTCAAAGGTGGGTTTGGAAGCAATTAACTGTTTTTCCAAGCTGTTTCTTTTCCTTTTGTAGGTTAAGGAGATGTAACCACCAGCCATCCTGAAACTGACCAAATGAGGCACTCAAGGGAGATGTAACCACCAGCCATCCTGAAACTGAACAAGCCACACCACAAGAGCTATGCCCATGACCTTTGCTTTATTTTTAATGCAAAGATCTCTCCAGGAGGAGCTTAGGCCTCATTATGTGGAAGCATGTTCTCGAACTGAGCTTGTGGAAGTGAATACCCACCTCTCCCTTTTGAATATTATTCCCCAACTGAAATAAAATTTCCTGCTTCCCTTCGTTCTGGGACGCCATGACTTTGGAAATGATTCCTCATGGCCTCCTATTTGCTGCAAATACAGTTTACTTTGTGAGACAACTTCCACTGGTATAGTCTTGTTTAACTCATCAGGAGGTGAGCCCACTTGGTTTGGTAACAAGCCCACTTGGTTCGGTAACAACCACAGCCCCCCAGTTTCATTTTTCTCGTTCTTGGGCTGTGAAGACTGTGGTTTTCCCATAGCCACTGCCTCCCATGCCCTGCTCTGACTGCACATGGCCCCAGACTGGAAGCCACAGAAATTCACTTCAAACTACTCCCCAGGAATCTGTCTGCTGCTGTTCATTCCCCAATGCCATCAAGCGGCTCCTGGTTGCATTATGTACAGATTTTCTAGTTGTTCTCTGCGGGGGAGGCAGTGTGGCATGATCTTACAAAATCATTACAGGACGCAGAACCAGCAATTACCTGTCCACTTTTAGAACTGCCTTGTGCACGAACCTCACATCCTTTGAGTCCCAGTTGGAAAAAGCGTACGTTTCATCTGTTTCAAAGGTCGAGATAGCTTCACTGCAGGGGACTTGAGGAACAGATTACCATCTTCCAGAGGACATGAGTGCAGCATAGTGAACGGAACCCCTGAATAGCCACGGGTGCACTAGACGGGGGTTGGGGCCGGCTACCACAGGAGGGAAGAGGAGAGGACAGCTGGAGCCTATTCTGTTTTCAGAGTCCCCATCTCAGCACAGCTGTCTGCTCCTGCCCAGAAGCCACCTCCCCTCCTTCTTTCTATGTCCTTAGAGAAAAATAAAGCCAACCTCCTTCCCCCCCCATCCCCACCAACCCGCCAGTCATTCAGTGTCACCCTGACACCATGCCCACTGGTCAGAGTGGGCCCAGGATCCAAGGACAAACCACTGAGCAGTCTGGTTTCTGCCTCACAGCTCAGCAGAGATAGTCATGCTAACAGACGCCAGGTGAGAGGGAGATGGGTGAGGGTCAAGCCAGAGGAGGTTACACCTGAGGGAAGTTGGGGGGCCCCCTTGTGCCACGGAAGGAGGGTGGTCCTCACTCTGCAGGCAGCAGGAGCTGGGGCACCGAGGAGTGTTGTGCCAGGAGCGTTGTGATCCGACTGCATTTCACTCAACATTAACAAGTTCCCATCCAGCCTCAGCCCCTGACACGCCCAGTGCGTCTCCAGAAAGGGGTAGACGCAAGCCAGAAGGATCCCGGCAGCAGTATTTCCCCACCGAGTGCTGGGGGAAGGGCTGTGGTCCTGGGTTTGGAGCTGAGAGGAGGTGGAGAGATCCAGCATGGGAGGGCGGGGGTAAGCAGGGATTTGACGGGTTCCCAGCCAGGGACATTACCAGGACAGGAAAGCGGGTGCAGGTCATGGTCCTGGGGGGCTCGGTGTTCAGGTGATGGTCTAAGGGCTGGAGGTCTCACCTGCACACTCAGTTCCTGTGGATGGGGCGGCAGGGCCCCAGAACCCGGACACACTGTTGTTAAGACAGTAAATCTTGTAACAGCAGCCACCGTGCATCGAGCGCATGCTCCTGCCGTGCTTCACCTGCACCACCTCCCCTTCTGACCACCTCCCGGAAGTGGGGATTCCTCTCCGTTTTTGATGCGGGGCAGCCATCAGGGTCCAGCTTGAGATGAACACATGGGGCCCACGGGAAGCCTAGATGCAGAGCCACCTCCGCCATCCCCGGCCTTAGAGGGTCAGCTTCCCCGTCTCCAACAAAGGGTTGACAGTACTGTGACCCTGTAGACCCCATGGGGTTGTCTGATGGTCCTGGTGAGCTGACAGGGTGACACGGTGGGAGGAGATGAGGGGGATGCTGCTGGCTCTGCTAGCCACGCCACAGCCGGGACTCAGGGCCAGGACACGAGCTTCGTGGGGGTGCTTGCCCTCCATACAGATGCAATGCCGTGACTGGAGCCGCTCAAGAACTTGGTCCAGCCATGTGGTTCCTGAGTGGGGAGCAGCCAGACTGGCCAGACTCGGGAGCTCCTGGAACATGCGTGCGGAGCCTCTGCTCCAACTGTCTGCATCCTGGTCCCCTCGAGAGCAGCTATGGGAACCAAGTGCTCTCTCCTTCTTGAAGGTTGACTGCACTTGTCTGAAGCTGGCGGACACAGTCAAGACGGTGGGAAACGCTGGGTATCGTGAGGGGGACTGGGCCCACCCTCAGAATGAGCACGTGTGTGTGTTGTGTGCCACTGCTGGCTTAGGCATGCTTATAAGTGACATACATGTGCGCACATGCACACACACACACACGCACGCACACTCACAGCTCACTTTCACTGAAAGTGTTTCCCAGGGAACACCAGCCCAGCCACGGCGTGTGTCCAGGTCTCTGTCACCGAGGACATGCAGCTAGAGGGCGTGAGCTGAGACAAGGAGAGAGAAGAGGACAGAACCAGGAGAGGAGAAACTGCCTGTTCCAGGAGGTGACAAGGAGAACAGCGCCCCATCTCTGAGGAAGAAGCTGGGGCCCTCTTGGGTACTCTGAGGTCTTGCCCAAGTCACTTTCTACAGAGGATTTGGGGTATCCACAGCATGTCCAGGGCCCCCTCCCTAGCTCTACTGAGAAAATACAGACTACTTTGGACGGCACCCACAAGGACCACGGTGAGACATATGTGCGGGGCAGCGGCCTGGAACAGGGCCTGTTCAGAGGGGCAAGGAGACATCACCAGGCTATTAGGAGGATGGTCTGGGAGGCTCAGAGCAGGATGTCACAGGGGGCCCATGCAACAGGTGCCCTAGGGAGAGGGAGAGAGAGAGAGAGAGAGAGACAGAGACAGAGACAGAGAAGAGAGACAGAGAGGGAGAGAAGGAGAGAGAGAGAGAGAGATCCCTGACCTCTGAGTTGCTGCCTCCACCGCTGGCTGGTGCCAACTCACACGCCATCCCACTTCCGCCCATCACCCCCATGCCTGCCCCGGGGCCAGCCCCACCACAGAGCGGCCGGTTCCTGGTCACCTCTGTGCCGTCCCTTCCCGACCTGACCCCAGTGCAGGGGAGAAGGTTCAGACAAGTCTTTCCATGTCCCTCTGCATGACAATAGACTTCCTCCCCTCTCCCATTCCACAGGCCCATCCGGAACATCCACCTTAGTCATTAGCTCAGGAGAGGATGCAAGATGAGAATCTCTGCTATTGTGTGGGGAGACTCAGTTTCCCGGGTTTCCCCCACGGACACATGTTCTTCAGCTGGGTCTGATTTTCTCCAGACAGCCTGTCTTGTTAAGGATTTGGCCAGCCCTAAGCACCTGAAGGGAAAGGGCGGAGGGGGGTTCTCTCTCTGCCCCCGACAGCCCCGAGCTGGGTCGGTCCCTCAGACCTGGCCAGGGGCAGCCCATCCCCTGGCGCCCTTCCCCGAGGCATCCAAGGGCAGGCTCGGCGCCAGCCCCACCCCGCTCGCCACTGCCCGACCATCGTCCTCCCTCGGGGGGCCTGGGCAGGACAGGGACCCGGCTGTGGGAGGCCTCCAGATCTCAGGCCTGGCACACCGTTTACCAGGCTGCTTCCTCCTCTGACGGGGGCCCACCACACACCCCAGGAGACTTGGCAGCCGCCCCCAGGGCTCTGTCCTCTGGAACTCGTCCCCTTGGAAGGGGCCTGGCCCAGGTGCCAGGTTCGGCGGGTCGGCCAGCCTCCTTTGGAGAAAGCAGGCAAGCCGAGCCAGGCTTGCAGTGGCCCTGGCGTGACACCTGCCACCTCAGGCAGAGGGCCTCCCGCGTGCCCTCCATGGCGGATTTCTCCCCGGAGCCGTGGCCTGGGCACTAGGAAGGCCGGGCCTCCCCGACTCCCGGGAGCAGGGGCTAGCCCAGTTGCGCCCTGGCCCCCAAACCCTGCGGTGCCATCTGCCTGTCTCGGCGCTTCTGACTCCACAGAGCCTTTCCTACACCTGGGCTGGCTGCAGTGGCAAAGTGCAGGCGTGGGGTGAGGCCATGGCTTTGTCTTTCCAGGAAAAAATGAGCCCCTGGCCGAAGCAGCTGGCCCAGGCAGAGACTTGAGTTCGCAGCCCAGTACGTCTGTGGCCATCAGGGCCAGAGCAATGCTTCCAAGGCTGGGAAGCGGCCTCCAAGCTGAGTGGGAGTGGGGGAGGGGAGGGAGACAACAGCTGAAGCCGAGTCCAGAAGAGCGGCGATGGGACAGCTGCAGCTGGGTCAGAGCCTGGAGGGAGGGCGGGGCCTTCACTGAGGACCCCCCGAGGCCAGCCCTAGGCCCCCGGATGTCGCGCATGCACCCTTGGCCTGGGCAGTGTGTGGTGGGTTGAAGCCAAGCCCGCAGGGCTCCCGGAGCGGCCAGAGAAAGAAGGGCCCATGGAGAGGTAGGCGAGGTCGGCAGGGTGGGCCACCTGTGACCCCAGGCTCAGGGTCTCACGTGTGCCCTCCATGGCGGATTTCTCCCTGGGGCCTTGGCCTGAGCACTAGGAAGGCCATGCCTTCCCGACTCCCTAGAGGAGGGGCTTGCCCAGTTTGGCCATTGTCACACTGGCCACATTTCTGACCTTCCTTAGTCAAACTCACTTCTTCCTGTGAGTCTCTGCACCAGGGTGCCTTCTCCTTGTCACACTAACTGTTCCCAGACCTAGGCAGGAGTGCTAACACTTGTCATTCTGGTCACAGCAAAGTTCTGAAATGCCTCAGGGAGGCCTTTCAAAAGCACCTAGCACAGTCTCTACCATCACCGATCTCACATCAGAAGAGCATTACATGATTTCCGCATCCTTCCTCCCATAGAGATAAAATGAGTGCATGAGGAAGAGCTGTCTGCTTTGTCTGAAGCAGGTAATACCTGCTGGTAATACCAGGCACATGACTGTCTCTTCCAGGCCAAATTTTTCCCACCACGAGTCCACTGTTTAAGGAAACTGTCATTCCCTCTCTTTCATGGGTCTGGTTTCCCCCAAGAACACAGTGAACCATCCCCTCTCCCTGTGCTGCATCACCATAATCCCACAGCCAGAAGATATGCACAAGTTTAAATCACCACCATATCCTGAATTCAGGCACTGCTGAGACCTTCCCATCAATTTTGTCATTCAATGGTGACTCCTGAGGACACCTTTCCCCTGAGACCCACTCCCAACCTGTCCTTAGCTTCTTACAGTAACACCGAAATATCCTCAGAGTTCTCCCAACCTGGGCAAGAAACATTCTGAAATGTTCTCTGTATTAATTTTCAGGGACTGGGGATATTGGTAGATGTAATTTGAGTGTGTATGTGCAGTAGTTTCTACGCAGGTATCCTGTTTTTCAGACACATATAAAATAGTGTGGCTACTCAATGCACCAAGAAAATGGATAACTGATCAAATTTTTTCATGATGTGAAGTCTTTAGAGAATAAATGTCACGGTTAAGAGCGCAGACTATGGAGCTAACTCCTCATGTCCAAATTCCAGCTGCATCCCTTACTAGGTATTTGTATTGGCAGAGTTATTTACCTGATTGGTGCCTCAGTTTCTTCATCTCTCAGTTGGCAATAATGATCAGCATACCTACTTTGTAGGTTTATGGAGAGTATTAAAGGAGTTAATGTTTGAAAAATGTTTGGAACACCTAGTGTATTGCCAGTGCTGTACCTATATATTAGAAATAAAATTTAGAAATTCTTCTGACACTGCCTGTGTGCCCCAGAGTGTGAGACTGTTGATGGATGTATGTAGAAAGCACTCCATGACATACGATGAATAAATGAGTGAACAACATTGGCGAATGCATTACCAATGTCACCTATGTCACCCTACAGGCATCCCCAAGCTGAACCACATGCAGACATTCCTGCTCTGTCCTGCATCACATTTCCTGGAGGAATCACTGGGGCTTCTTAGACCCTGGTAACCATGTCCACTAAAGGTTCTTTTCTGTCAGCAAACCCCAGTCTTTGTCCAATTGCTGCAGCTCACAGGGTCTGCACTCTGATCCTTGTCTCCACTCGAGGGAGAAGTGCCATCCCCAGAGCTGGGCACACGCAGAGGCTGAGCCTTGGAGAAAATGATTCCCTGGCCCTGGGGCAGGTAGAAGAGCGCAGGGACAGAGTGGGATTTGGGGAAAATCCTCCAGGTGTTTTCAGAAGGGATGGAGGCAGGGGATGTGTCAGCAAGGACTGGTCTGGTTGGTGGGCCTTGGTGGTTAAATAGTAGGGGGGCTGGGAAATTTCCTAGGTTCTAGCATAATACAATCAATATAATGGTCATGAAATCAGAATCAGCCTAATTAAGGCCAAGTTAACCCAATGTCAGCTGTTCCCTGACTCTCTAATCCAGTAGTGACTTATAATAAAGGTATTAGTGTTCTATTATCTCCTTTTCATTGATTGGCTAGAGTAATTATTCTTTACATAGCCTGTCTGTTTTTACATAGTAAAGAAAAAGTGAGTTTTAAAACAACTCTCCTTGGAAAAGTCTCCCTAACATATTGAATTAATAACAGAATCCACGACAGGAAATTCACCACATATCTTGAGCTTTAGTCTCTGGTTTTAGATCTTCCTAACTGGTAAATTACCTTGACTTCTGCCTTCTTTCTTGAGATTAGTGCATTTAGGACTAAGTAGGAGTGCAACCTCATGCCATGTGAGAAGTGGTGACTCTAGGAAGAGGTTTGTTTCTTTCTGTCAGTGTGTGTGTGTGTGTGTGTGTGTGTGTGTGTGTGTGTGTGTGTATGACAGTTTGTGCTGCATCTTGCAGTGTGGGCCAGTGTAGACTCCTTTTCTAGGGAAAAAATTTCCCTAACCACTTTCTCCGGACTTTCTTTTCACTGGTGGCTTCCTCAGCACTGTCCAATAGTAACATTAAACACTCTATATTATAGAATTTAATTTTTTTCTTAGTAGCCACATTTTAAAAAATGAAAGCAAACAGGTGAAACTAATTTTAATAGTATATTTTAACCCACTAGAACCAAGATATTATCAATGTGGGTGCAATCTATACAAAAATTAATAATGAGAAAGTTTACCTTTTTTTCCTGGGTTTCATAAATCCAGTGTGTACTTCCCACTCTCAGCACAATCTCCATTTGGAAGTTGAGTTTTTTCATACATTCTCTGTACTGAGATTTAATGTTCACAGTCGTCAAATAAGAGTCACTAGGAGTGGGGTGGATGATAATTTCACTACTGATTTAAGCTCTAATGGAGCTATGAACACCAACTGGTCAATGGGTTAATCAAATGAATAGTCATATAGTACAGAAGAATGGTACGATTTGGGATTTAGAAAAAGACTGGGGACCGTGTGTCCTGACAGGGAGCACCAGGGCTTTTCTTGTTGAGAGTGACAAGGACAAAAAGAGAATAAAGTCATACTCATAAGTGTCTAACAACATGGGGGAGAAGAAATGACCTGCCGTAGTCCTGAGTTTTGACCTCGAGCTTTCTGTTCTTTACACAAATCTCTTTGATGATGTCCCAGGACACAGGTCAGATTAATCCCCACAGGGAAAGAGGGAGGGTAGAAGTACAAGGCATCTGACATAATTGTCCTGGGAAAGCAGGCTTCATTTATCACTCTGATCCACATTCACAATTTATTTTTATAGGGTAAGAGGAAAAGAAGTATGAGGGTCAAATCATCACAGAGGAAGCGACATGATTGTGGAAACCAATCCAACCCAAAGCCTGGTTTGAGCATCTCCATCCCTTTGAGGATGTCCAGTTACATATTCAAGATGCCAGTTACTAGAATCACATCCTATCCTGGCAATGAGGTCAGATGCCATCAATGGGAGGAAACGTTGGAGCAGCCCCAACAACTCTGCTGGCAGAAGAGACTGCAAGGTCTCCAGGCCTGCAGAGTGCAGGAGAACTGTTAAGACCTTTGGACCTTGCCAAAGCCCTGCTGAGTCTTGCACCTAGTTGCACAGATGCATCCCTGCCAGGTGTGTTCACAGGTGGTCTGAACTCTAGCCCCATGCCCACCCCTCCCTGGTCTTCAGATTCAGCAGAGACGATCCCAGGAGCTGGTCTGTACATCCCACAGCTCCTTTGCAAACAACTTCTGGTGACTGAGGAGGATATCAGGAAACAGGAAAAAAAAGTGAAGACGGCAAGAGAGAGACTGGCGGTAGCACTGAGGCAGAGAGACTCGCTAGCGAGGCAGGGAGAGTGAGGGGCCAAGAAGGACGTCCCGACAAACACGATGAAGAAAAGACAAGACGGTGCAGATGACATGGAGCTCACACTACATTAATGCCTCTGCAGGGCTCCTGATGTCTTCTTGCTTTGAGCTCTTGAGACTTTAGTATATACCAATAGTTTTCTTTTCTTTGATTCCTTTGCATGACAGAGAAGATACAGACAGTGATCCTTCTGAGGTGAGAGATTGGGTTTCAGGTGAGGAGAGAAAGGAGAGCTTTTCTTCTCATTTTGTTCTCTCATTTTCCTTTCCTGAGTGTTACGCATTTGTATTTTAAGATCAACAGAGAGTTATTACAGTCAGGGGATTCTTTAGAGTTTTGCCCTCACAGTCACAGAGAAAACATACCTAGTCCAAATGGATTGTCCTTTTTGTGTAATATTCCAATAGATTCCAACATATTTCACTAAAGAGCTGTTATATCTGTCTTCTCAAAAAAGACACCTACTTCTGGGTCTCTATTTTTCTGGTATTTGTTGCATGTTGAATCACAGTTGCATATAATGAAATACTGGATTGTCCCTTTTTTTAGATTTATATGTGTTGGAAATTTGATTCATGAAAATTGATATGCCATTGTGGTATCATGCTCTCAGGAGAATGACTGTTTTCAGCATCACAAGTCTCACAATAAGCCAGTGTGTTGGGATTTGTCTATTTGTCTGATCGAGTACGTTGCACTCTTCAAATCCTCTTTATCATTACTTACTTTTGTCCCACAGATTTATCAGTTTCTGAGAGCAATGTGTTAAACAATAATAGAGTATCTTAGTACTTATATCTTCCCTAAAAAATGAGTTATTTTTTAGCTAAATCTTCTCTCCTCTATTCTTCCATGTGGTAATCATCTGGAATTTTGGTTCGAATGTGTTTTTAATGTCTTGTTTTAAAACTAATACTAAATTAGACAGACGGTTTTTTCCTTTCCTCGTGACTCCTGTTATGTTTTCCTGGGTTCACATTTCTTCTTCCTGATGTACATTCTTTACCGGTTCTTTCACTGCAGGCCTGTGGGAGGTCAACTTTGAGTCTGTTTGTAGGTCAGATAACGTCTTTCTTTCTTTGACACATAGTTTGAATAGGTATTTAATTTAGCTTTGGAGTAATTTTTTTCCTTCTTTGTCAAGTTATTTAATATATCTGAGCCTCCATATCTTTAGATTAAAATGGGAATAAAACCCTAAAAATGGTGACTGTAACTGAGATAATACACGCAGAGCATGCCAGTCATGTTGCTTAGCAGAAATTAAATAATCAATAATGATTATTATTAATCATTATAATGATATTATTATAATAATGTAATATATAATAATATATTAATGTATAATAATAATTATACGTTAATTTATAATTATAATGTACAGTGTATAATGTATGCAATGTATAATAATAATATATTAATATTATTAATCATTATAATCCTCAGAGTGTGCATTCTCAGAAAATCACTGCCTAAGATTGAGAATATGAAGCTCACACACAAAAAGTCTGAGAGAGTGGCATGACCATGACTTTAATTCTCAGCCCTTGCGTATCTTCAGCTGTGGTCATCTGCACAGTGTGTGCAGATAATGTAATCTGTTCCCACAGACCCACAGCAGAACAGCGCAGCCTGCCTCATGCTTGGGATGCTCTGGGCTGCTTTTTGGGGAGCCTCTGCTGTGAGGCTAGTTGGACTCTGTACAGAGAAAGATGAAAAAAGACTCTTTCTTTTCCCTCAGATTTCTCCCCCCGAGTTTTATTCAGTTTTACATCCAGAGCAGATACTCTCTTCCCAGAGCCTTGGTGTTACTCTGGGATTCAGGCTTCCCAGACACCTCGTCATTTCAGCTCCCAAGGCCCAAGGTGACTGCAGAGTCATGTCTCACCCACTCCTCCCATCTTGGCCTGTTTCCCGTCATGGAGGACCCATGAGTGGGGAGAGGAGCCATCGAGGGAGATTGATCTGGAAGTCCTGGTGAATCTGAGCTTCAGAGAATGAAGCAGAAAAGGGGAACTTAAGACTGCCAGGCCTTCAGTGGGGGAGGAATATGGAGGAACCGAGAGGGGTGTGATGGCTGCACAGAGTCAAGGGGAGGGATGTTCCAAAGTTTCCTAAGAGAAGGGAAACCTTGCACTGATGTGGAGATTCGATTTTACATGATGGCAATGTCTGTGCTGGTTTCACCAATTCTGGTGTCCCTGAGGGATGAACTGGTGTGACACCACAGGACAGAAGTTGCAGTCACTTTCAGGACTTAAAGAAGGTGAAATCTTTCAGCTTAGTCCCCTGTGAGCCAGTCAGGGGCCAAGTCTAGAAAGACTTGGAGCCTGAGTCCATCCAATGTGGTTTCGTTCTGTTCCAGCTAAGCTCGTCTGGACCTCAGCTGGGAAAAGGGGACCTCAGATCTAGTCAGATCTAGTCGTCGCAGCTTCCGTAGTTCACCATGAAGCAGGTAATAGCCCAGGCGTCGTCTCTGGAGCTCATAGTCGCCCTCCTTCTACCGCCGGCAGACAATGACTTGTGAGGTGAGGAGAGCACATCAGAATGGTCCAGTCAGATGCCCAGTATGGGAGACGCCAGGGGAAGGAGATGCCAAAGCCACAGAGACCTGATGCCTCCTGTGTCTCCCTCTTCCTTTTGTCCACTTAATTTTCACCCTCAGTCCTTCTTTTCCTTTCCTTTTCCCTCTTTCGGCTCTCTCTCCCTCTCTTTCCTCTACATGTTCTAGCTTAATTGAGGTATTAACGACATACAGTAAACTGCATACATTTAAAGTGAACAATTTGATACATTTTGATTATAACTTATTCAACCAACACCACAATCAAGAAAAGGAATGCCCATCCTCCCCAAATTTTCTCATGCTCATTTTAATTCCTCCTTCCTTGCCGTTTGCAAACACATTCTCATTCCCAGGCAACCAGTGATCCGGTATATGTCCCTATAGATTTTCCTGTATTTTCCAAGGATTTTGATAAATGGGATCATATACAATGTACTCATTTTTTACTGGCTTCTTTCACTCAGCATAATTATTTTGAGATTTATGCTTGTCATTGCATGTACTATGAATTCATTCCTATCCCCAACCCTTCCCTGGCAGCACTGTGCACACACCCGAGTGCTTCCCAGGTTGGCATGAGAGCCAATAGTACTGCTGCACCCCCAAAAGTAGGAATGCGCCTTGGTGCAACTCTGGGAGGTGTTGGCAGCAGCCCTGGACCTGCAAATGAATGCTTTCCTGGATGGTTGGAAAGCCCACCGTGCCACTGCAGTCCCAATGATTGGCCAATGCTTAGAACCCGTGAAGAAGTCCCACATACCAAGTACAGAGACTGGCATGAGCATAAGAAAAGGCAGCAGCAGATATATGCGCACATGCAAATGCTTTCCCAGATGGCACAAATAACCGTAGTAGTGCTGCGGTCTCACAAGTGGGTAGGTGCCTCCGTGTGACGGCAGCTCTGAGCCCAGTGTGAATGCTTTCCCAGCGGATGGGAACACTCACTGTACCCACGCAACTTCCAGCATATGGGGTGGGATCAGAAACACAGCTCATGCTTCCCCCACAGTGGTAGCAGGTGGAATCTGTGACCTGATACTACCACAAATATGCAGGCAAAAGATTAGTTCATCAAACACCATCAGAAACTACACTAACAATTCAGAGCAGAAGGAAATGACAAGTCTCCAGAAACCAACCTTGAAGTCACAGAAATTTACAATCTAAATGACAGAGAATTCAAAATAATTGTCATTAAAGAAACTCACCAAGTTACAAGAATGTTAAGACAGTTCGATAAACTCAGGAATAAAATTAATGAGGAAAAGGAATACTTCATCAAAGAGACTGAAACTATTTAAAAAAAAGACAAGCAGAAATTCTGAATATGAAGAACATAATTAATGAGATAAAAAAGAATCTAGAATCCTTAAAAAATAGATCTGATGTTATGGATGAAAGAATTAGTGATTTAGAGGATAGAAATATAGAAATGCTTCCAGTGGACGAAGAGAGAGGACTCAGATTTTTAAAAAATGAAGGAATTCTTGGAGAAATATATGACTCAATTATAAAAGCAGCCTAAGAATTATACGTATCCTAGAGGGAGAAAAGAGGGAGAAAGGAGCAGAGAGCTTGTTCAAAGAAATAATAGCTGAGAACTTCCTAAACCTGGGGAAGAACCGGACTTACAAATACATGAAGCCAACAGAACGTCTAATTACATCAATGCTAAAAGACCTTCTCCAAGGCATATAATAGTAAAATTGGCAAAAGCCAATGGCAAAGAAAAAATATTAAGGGAAGCGAGACAGAAGAAAATAACCTAAAAATGAACCCCTATCAGGCTTTCAGCATATTTCTTGGTAGAAACTTTACAGGCAAGGAAAGAATGGAATGATATATTAAAAATACTGAAAGACAAAAACTTTCAGCCAAGAATACTCTATCCAGTGAAACGATTCTTATGATACAATGGAGAAATAAAAGTTTTCCCAGATAAACAAAGGCTGAGGGAGTTCATCGCCACTAGATCTCCCATACAAGCAATGATCAAGAACGCCCTCATACCTGAAACAAAAAGAAGGTAAATGTCTACAAAGCTTTGAGCAAAGAGATAAATAGGCAGACAAAATCAGAAAGCTACAGCTCTGCTTCACAACAGGGTAGCAAATACTTAATTATAACTTAAAAGAAGAAGGGAAGGAAAGCATCAAAAGTAACTATAAACACTTCAGCTTAGTCACAAATGCACAACACAAAAATAAATAACTTGTGACAACAATAACTCAGAAGGGGAAGAGGAAAGGAACGGAACCTGCTTAGACTAATGGAGATAAGAGTCTCTCAGAAGATGGACTATGTCATCTGTGAGATCTTCATACAAACCTCACAGTAACCAGCAAACAAAAAGTCAGAGCAGAGCCATAGATCATAAAAAAAGATAAAACCTCCACAGAAAACCCCCAAAATGAAATGGTAGTCAGAAAGACAAAGGAAGAGAAACAATGGAAATATAGATTAGGTGGGATTAAGCCCTCATGTATCAATAATCACTCTAAATGTAAATCGATTGAATTCTCCAATCAACAGACACAGAGTGGTGGGGTGGATTAGAAAACAAGACCCAAAAATACGCTGCCTCCAGGAAACACATCTGAGCACAAAAAACAAACAGGCTCAGAATGAATGGATGGGAGACAATACTGCAAGCAAATGGCAAATAAAAGAAAGTAGGTGTTTCCATACTTATATCAGACAAAGCAGACTTCAAGATAAAAAAAGACTATGAGAGACAAAGAGGGGCAGTATATAATGATAAAGGGGACTTTCCACCAAGAGGACATAACACTTATAAAGATATATGCACCTAACACAGCAGCACAAAAGAATATAAAGCAACTATCAATAGACCTAAAGGGAGAAATTAACAGCAACACAATAATAGCAGGGGACCTGAACAACCCACTTACATCTACGGATAGATCATGCAGAGAAAGGCAACAAGTAAATAGTGGAATTAAATGAAACATATGATCAGATGAACTTAATCGATATATAGAGAGCATACCCTCCCAAAACAGCAGAATACACATTCTTCTTAAGTGCACATGGAACCTTCTCAAAGATATACCATATGCTGTGAAACAAGGCAAGCCTGAATAAATTTAAGATTGAAATCATATCAAGCTTCTTTTCTGACCACAATGCTATGGCACTAGAAATCAACTACAAGAAAAAAGATGGGGAAGTCACAAATATGTGGAGACTAAAGAACACACGACTGAAGAACCATTGGATCAATGAACAAATCAAAGGAGAAATCAAAAAATACCTGAAGACAAAGGAAAATGAAAAGACAACCAAACAACTCTTATGGGATGCAGCAAAAGCAGTTCTAAGACGGAAATTCATAGCAATGCAAGCGCACCTCAACAAACAAGAAAAATACCAAATAAGTAACCTTAAACTACACCTAATAGAACCAGAAAATGAAGAACAAATGAAGCCCAAAGTCAGCAGAATGAAGGAAATAATAAAAATTAGAGCAGAAATAAATGAATTAGAGACTAAAAAAACAGTAGAAAGGATCAATGAAACAAAGAGCTGGTTCTTTGAGAAGACTGAAACAAAATTGACAGACCCTTAGCCAGACTCACTAAGAAAAAAAGAGAGAAGCCTCAAAGACCTAAAATTAGAAATTAAAGGGGAGAAATTACAACAGATACCACAGAAATCAAAAGGACAATAAGAGATGGGCCGGCCCCATGGCTTGGTGGTTAAGTGCGCGCGCTCCGATGCTGGCGGCCCGGGTTTGGATCCCGGGCACGCACCGAGGCACCACTTCTCCATCCATCCTGAGGCTGAGTCCCGCATACAGCAACTAGAAGGATGTGCAGCTATGACATACGACTATCTACTGGGGCTTTGGGGGAAAAAATAAATAAATAAAATCTTTAAAAAAAAAAAAATTGTTTGGGCCGGCCCCGTGGCTTAGCGGTTAAGTGCGTGCGCTCCGCTGCTGGCGGCCAGGGTTCGGATCCCGGGCACGCACTGATGCACCGCTGCTGAGGCAGCGTCCCACATACAGCAACTAGATGGATGTGCAGTTATGACATACAACTATCTACTGGGGCTTTGGGAGGAAAAATAAATAAATAAAATCTTTATTAAAAAAAATAATAAAATAAAAAGGACAATAAGAGAATACACTGGACAATTTACATGCCACCAATTTCGATAACCTAAAAGAAATAGATAAATTCTTAGATTCTTACCACCTCCCAAAACTGAATCAAGAAGAAATAGAGAAAATGAACAGACCAATCACAAGTAAAGAGATCAAAATGGTCATCAAAACCCTCCTAAAAAAACAGAAGTCCAGGACCGGATGGCTTCTCTGGAGAATTCTACCAAATATTCAAACAAGATTTAATACCTATGCTTCTCAAACTATTCCAAACAGTTGAAGAAGATGGAACACTTCCTAATTCATTCTATGAGTTCAACATCACTCTGACAGCAAAAGCAGGCAAGGACAGCACAAAGAAGGAATATTACAGGCCAATATCACTGATGAACACAGATGCAAAAATCCTCAACTAAATATCAGCAAATCGAACACAGCAATATATTAAAAGGATCATATACCATGATCAAGTGGAATTTATACCAGAGATGCAGGGATGGTTCAACATCCGCAAATCAATCAATGTGATACACCATATTAAGAAAATGAGGAATAAAAATCACATGATCCTCTCCACAGATGCAGAGAAAGGATTTGACAAGATCCAACATCCATTTATGATAAAAACTCTCAATAAAATAGGTATAGAAGGAACGTACTGCAACACCATAAAGACCATATATCACAAACCCACAGCCAACATCATACTTAATGGCGAAAAACTTAAAGCCATTCCTCTGAGAACAGGAAGAAGACAAAGGTGCCCACTCTCGCCACTCGCATTCAACATAGTACTGGAGGTTTTGGCCAGAGCAATTAGGCTGGAAAAAGAAATAAAAGGAATCCCAATTGGAAAAGAAAAAATGAAACTCTTGCTGTTTGCAGATGACATGATTGTAAATATAGAAAACCCTAAAGAATCCATCAGAAAACTATTAGAAATAATCAACAACTACAGCAAAGTTGCAGCGTACAAAATCAACTTACAAAAAGCAGTTGCATTTCTATACCCTAACAATGAACTAACAGAAAGAGAACTCAAGAATACAATCCCATTTACAATTGCAACAAAAAGAAAAAAGTGTCTAGGGATAAATTTAACCAAAGAGGTTAAAGACCTATACAATGAAAACTATAAGACATTATTGAAAGAAATCAATGATGACCTGAAGTAATGGGAAGATATTCCATGCACATGGATTGGAAGAATAAACACAGTTAAAATGTCCATATTACCTAAAGTAATCTACAGATTCAAAGCAATCCCAATCAAAATCCCAATGACATTCTTCATAGAAACAGAACACAGAATCCTAAAATATATATGGAATAACAAAAGACCTCAAATAGACAAAGAAATCCTGAGAAGAAAGAACAAAGCTGGAGGCATCACAATCCTAACTTGAAAATATATTACATAGCTATAGTAATCAAAATGGCACAGTACTGGCACAAAAACAGACTCATAGATCAATGGAGCAGAACTGAAAGCCCAGGAAAAAAACCACACATCTGTGGTCAGTTAATCTCTGACAAAGGAGCCAAGATCATACAATGGAGAAAGGAAAGTCTCTTCAATAAATGCTGTTGAGAAAAATGGACAGCCACATGCAAATGAATGAAAGTAGATCATTATCTTCCACCATACACAAAAATTAACTCGAAATGGATAAAAGACTTGAATCTAACACTTGAAACCATAAAACTCCTAGAAGCAAATATACGCAGTACAGTCTTTGACATCGGTCTTAGCAGCATCTTTTCCAATACCATGTCTACTCAGGCAAGGGAAAGAAAAGAAAAAATATACAAATGGGACTACATGAGACTAAAAGCCTTCTGCAAGGCAAAGGAAATGATGAACAAAACGACAAGACAGGGCCGGCCCCGTGGCTTAGTGGTTAAGTGCGCGTGCTCCGCTACTGGCGGCCCAGGTTCGGTTCCCGGATGCGAATAGACGCACCTCCTGTCCGGCCATGCTGAGGCCGCGTCCCACATACATCAACTACAAGGATCTGCAACTATGACATACAACCATCAACCGGGACTTTGGGGGAAAAAAAAAGGAGGAGGATTGGCAATAGATGTTAGCTCAGAGCCGGTCTTCCTCAGAAAAAAAGTGGAGGATTAGCACGGATGTTAGCTCAGGGCTGATCTTCCTCACAAAAAAAAAAAAAAAGGAAAAGACAACCCACAAACTGGGATAAAATATTTGCAAATCATATATCTGACAAGGGGTTAATCTCCAAAATATATAAACAACTCATACTACCCAACAACAAAAAAACAGATAATCCAATCTAAAAATGGGCAGAGGGTATGAACAGACATTTTTCCAAAGAAGATATACAAAAGGTCAACAGACACATGAAAAGATGTATAACATCACTAATTGTTAGGGATATTCAAATCAAAACTACAATGAGAGATCACCTTACACCTGTCAGAATGGCTATAATTCCCAAGACAAAAATTAACAAATGTTGGAGAGGAGAAGGAGAAAAGGGCACCCTCACACACTGCTGGTGGGAATGCAAACTGGTGCAGCCACCAGGGAAAACAGTATGGAGATTTCTCAAAAACTTAAAAATAGAAATAGCATACCTTTCAGCTATCCCACTACTGGGTATTTATCCAAAGAAATTGAAATCAACAATTCAAAGAGATTTATGCACCCCTGTGTTCACTGCGGCATTATTTACAATAGCCAAGACATGGAAGCAACCCAAGTGCCCTGCTACAGATGAATAGATAAAGAAGATGTGGTATATATACAATGGAATACTACTAAGCCAGAAAAAAAAGACAAGATCATCCTGTATGCAACAACCTGGATGGACCTTGAGGGTATGAAGTTAAATGAAATAAGCCAGACAAAGACAAATATGCCTGATTTCACTCATATGTAGAAGATAAACATACACAGGGATAAAGAGAACAGATTAGTGCTTACCAGAGGGGCTGGGGGCTGGGGCTGGGGGTTGTGTGAAAGTGTTAAAGGGGCACATATGCATGGTGATGGATAAAAGTTAGACTACTGGTGGTGAGTAGGATGCAGTCTATACAGAAATTCACAGATAATGAACACCCGAAATTACACAATGTTAAAACCCTTTATAATTTCAATAAAATAATTAAAAAAGAAAAAAAATAATTCATTCTTTTTTATGGTTGAATAGTATTCCACTGTGGGGATATACCACACTTTGTGTATCCGTTCACCAGTAGATGGACATTTGGGTTGTTTTCCGTTTTTGTCTACTATAAATTGGTTGTTATCAACATGTGTGTACAAGTCTGTGTATAGACATACGGGTTTATTTCCCTTGGATGGATTCCTAGGGGAGGAATGGCTGGGTAGACGTATATAATTATTAAAGATGCATCCAAGCTATTTTTCACCAGCACTCGATGAGAGTTTCAGTGACTTGACATCTTCAACAACACTTGCTATAGTCAGTTTTTTTAATTATAGCCATTCTCAAGTATGGTGGAATCTCATGATGACTGTCACTTACATTTCCCCAATGACTCATGTAGTGAAGGAGAAGGCAAGCCACACACAGACTGGGAGAAAACATCTGCAAAACATATCCCTAGAAAAGGATGTGTATTTTTAATATATAAAGAGGTCTTACAACCCAATAGTAAGAAGACAAGCAACACGTCATGGCTTACCAGCAGACAGCATATCAGGCCTGTGATGAGCACCAGGATTCCCACCAAACAGCTGAGGATGAGGGCCCAGACAGGGTGGTCTGGGGAGACATGTGCTGGGGTGAGCCACCTCCTGTCATCGCCCCAAGGCTCCTGCTGACCCCACTGTGCCTCAACCATCCTTGACAAGGGTTGGCCAACTCTCCTCATCATCCAAGACGCTGTGCGCATGGTTCTCTTAGATGAGGCACAGCATCAAGATACTCGCCCCCTACCGTGGGCTGGGGCTTCCTGCAGGTTTACCAGGCTTATCAGTCAAGGTGTCATCTCTATTGGGAGAATATTCTGGAAATGAATGAAATGGAGAAGGCATATGAATGTGTTTCACTCTTTTTAATTAAACTTTTTAGACGCAGAAAAATAAACGGAACAGTCTCATAAACATCCATCATCTAATTTAACCATGTATATTCCATCTAATTAAAACAATATTTCATCAATTTATAAATTATTAACACTTGCCACCCTTGATTCATCCCATGTTTTCAATGAAATATTAAAGTCAAGTAGACATCATGATGTTTCACCCCATTTTAGTTTCCATCTCTAAAAAGTGAGCACACTTTGCTACAAAATCCAAGACCATTATCACAGAACAAAAATGTAATAAATTAAACCAAATTCATACCTCTGGGCACAGAGGACTGAATTTGGGCTGGACTTTCTTATGACGGCCGGGGGGAGAATGGGTCATCACAGTTGGCAAGCTTATGGGATCTCTCTAAATTTGTAAATTCCCACTCAAAAGTGTTCTTCCGTGCCTAGAAACACATTCATCCCCTTCTCCTTTATCTATTTGCTTAATATTAATTTTCTAGGATTAAGCTACAATGTAATATCCTGCAGGAAGTCTTCTCTGATTTCCACCTGCAAGTATGAGTTTGTTCACATCAAATAATTGATAAATTTCAATTCTCTATTCTTGTTATTGCCAGCTACAACATAAACTCCAGGAGGGTAGGACACACAGTACCCAGTGGGCATGGGGGGAGGGGTGCAGGTCCCCCTACTTGTACCTCTATCCAGACAACCTCTTAGAGGTGTGCTGTCTGATATGCAGCAGCAACAAGTCTCTTTTTAAGTTAACATTAATTTTAGTTACATAAAATACAAATTCTAGTACCTCAATAACATTAAATATCAGTAACAATAAAGACCAGTCACAATACCATCCTTTGAGGACTCAACAGCCACATGCAGCTATGCACTGGACAGCACAGATAGAACATTCCACCACTACAGAAAGTTCCAGCGCATTGGTGCACATCTAGAGTGGGACTTGGCAAACTATATCCTGTGGATCAGGAACCACATGACCACCAAACCAGTAAGTCTGCTTCACACACAGCTGGAGTCCCTCACTGACCATCTGGCCCAGTGGCTCTCAGTGCAGAGATAAGGAAACAAAAGTCCAGAGAGGGGAGGTGATTAGTTTGAGGTCACAGAGCTGTCTAGGAGAAGGTGAGGGCCTCCTATACTACACTGGTGTCCTTTTCTCTCTCTCAATGGTGGGTAAAGACTGGGGGACTATGCCACCTCCTGCCAGCCTGAGAAAGTTCAATGATCTCTCAGCCCCAGGCATCCAGAGTCCCCAGAAAGGCCTCACTTCCTTTTACAATGACCAGGGAGCCTTACCATCCCCAAGGACACTCTTCCTGTCCAGAGTCAAGTTCTGCAGCTGGGTACCATTCTGGGTCAGCCGCAGGAATTCCTCATAGATGGCAACTCTGTCCAGTCTCTGTACCAAGGCGGCAAGGTACACAGGGAGTCCACTCCAGTGTGGTTACTGTGGGGGACAGACCTGGAAGGGCACAAAGGATGAACAAGGGTGCCTGGAATTCTACCCTGATTCTAGATTCCCTGCTTCTGGGTCCTGTCCAAGAGGACTTTCTGCAATAATGTAAACACTTGTCTGCACTACCAAATACACTCATTATTAGCCCCATGTTGTTATCGAGCACTTAAAATGTGGCTAGTGTGTGTGAGTGAGGAACTGAATTTCTCATGTAATTTCATTTCAAGTAATTAATTTATAAATAAATAACTACAGGGAGAATATTTTTGAAACTTTGGAGTAAGGACTTCTGCAAATGCATAAAAACAATGAGAACACTGGTAAAAATGGTCGAAATCATCTTTTCAGAAGTCTAGAAATTAATCAAAGGCTTGTAAGAATCTGAGGGTTTAGTGAAGACACACGGTGGAATCTTGATAAAGGGAGCAAACTTTGTGGCACTACAACTTTCACTATTCCCATCCTGCTCTCACAATATCCTCCATAACTTTGAAAGCCATCAGTCTCAGAACCATGGTAGCTGAGACAACCAGCAGCCCAGCAGCCATAATGGGTTTGGAGCTCTGAAAAGACCCATCCCCATCGAACTCTCACTAGCTGACCTGCCTGGCAGCTCCCCGAAAAAGCCCCATGTTCAGGGTTTGACGTTACTTGACTCAGAGCTTGCCCAGGGTGGAAAGTCTGTCCCCAGGACACTTGATAAAAATATTCAGGGCTAATTGTTTTCTATTGTAGTTGCCTGAGGGAGTGATACCAGCTGAGACAGGCAAGAGGTGAGCCAAAAACTTAGAAGAAAAATTGGGGGAATGAGATGTCCACAGGGGGCTTTGAAAAGCTCCAGTGTATTTGCGGGCATCTAGAAGGCCACAAGTGCTCAGGGCTGTGGCACGCCCAGGAAAGACTTGAGAACATCTTAATCTCTCACCTCTAGTTGAAGGGTTAGCTTAATATCTGAAAACTTGGTTATGTATTACACAATATTAATAGAATACGGGCCAATACCATGCAATCTCCATCACATATACAGAAAAGAATTTCACAAAATACAACGCCCTTCATGTCTAAAAAAGAAAACACTCAACAAATTAGGAATAGAAAAAAACTTTCTCAACCTATAAACAGCATCGATGAAAAACCCACGGCTAACACCATATTCAATGGTGAAAGACTGAAAATTTCCCCCTAAGGCCAGGGACAAGACAATGATTCTTCCCATATCTCGTATGTTAATCACAGGTACTAGAGGTTCTAATGAGGGCAATTAGGCAAGAAAAGGGAATAAAGAAACCCAGATTGGAAGGGAAGAGGTAAAACTATTTGTTTTGCAGATGAGAAGATATTGTATATAGAAAAACCTAAAAAATACACTCCTCCCCACACATAATATGTCAATCGTATCCTAATAGGTGTATAAAAAATTTAAATTGCCCCATGTGTTTAGTGGCTAGACTATTGGAGAGCACAGTTAGACTGCTGATATTTGTTGAAAGTCTCCAGAAGAGGAGGAGGAGGAGGATGCTGGAGGTTGGTGACACTAAACGTTAATGCTTTCCTCATCCCCCCAAAACCTATGGAAGGAGATGTTAGGATTAGCTGACAGGGATGTGGGGCAGAATGGTCACGATGTAAGTGACTTCCAGATCAATGATGTGTCACGGGAGCTCAGAGTCATCAGCCACCAGCTCAGCCAATGCTTCCAATCTCCTCAACCTACATCAAGTCGGTGACCAGGCAGGAATGAAATATGTCTCAAAGCTGGCTGCCTCTGTAGAGCTTGGTGACCTAGAACAAACATGAGGGAGAGTGGGTGAGGTGGAGGTCTCCCGGGGACGCAGGGGGCCACTGGAGCCAGTGAAAGATCATAGACCTTGGGGCAAGGGAGACCTGACTTCTAATCCTGGCTCTGCCCCTAACTCACTGTGTGACCTTTGGCACAATACTCCCCTTTCTGAGCTTCAGTTTACCCATGCGAGAAATGGGGAAGGCAGCTAGGACATCACATCTGGACACTGAGAGAACCCAGACATGCAGGGAAAGTGAAGGGTTGAAACAATCACACAACAGATATAAGTCAGACAGAGGAATGACGGTGCCCTCAGGGCAAGGAGAGACGGGAGAGGGAAACCCCACCTGGTCCTGGGTGTCCCTCAGCAGGGCAGTGTACTCCGAGGATGTGGGCTCCGAGTTGTTGAGGTTCCAGCTGATGATGTAGAAATGTAGCTGGTGCTCTTTCTTGATGGATAAACTCCAGGCTGCAGAGCCTGGAGCCACCGAGAGGAAGAGCAGACAGGTGGAGATTCTCAGCTCCCTGCACAGAGGCATGGTGGCCCACGGGGTCAGGGTGGTGGGTGCAGACAGCGTCCACACTGGTGGCTGGCCCATCCTTCTCAGGCCTGGGGAGAGAGGGATGTGGGGACTCTAGAGAGAGGTCCTGAAAGCTCTGGGGGTGGGGGCCAGACCAGGAAGGAAGAAATGGGAGGACAGTGGGGAGACAGAGAGGGGTGGTCACAAAAGTGGTCATTAGGGGCAAATGCTCAGGGGAGGGTCTCACCTGAGGGAGACCAGTCTGCAACTCGAGTAGAAGGGACCCAGGCTGCTCTTCTTAAACAAGGATCCAGCTGGGGAGGAAGGAGGAGGAGGAGGAGCAGGAGGGACAGGGGTTGGGGGAGGGGCTGGGTGGGAATTAACCCACCAGGAGCTGCTGGGACCAGGGTCTCACCAGGATCTGCAGGAGCCTCTCAGTGGAGTTGAACGTGGCTGAGCCGTTGCTCATGTGTGATGAATACCGAAGGGTGGAGATGGTGACATTGACTGTGAGGGTCTTCAGGTTGTGCCCCAAAGCTGCAAGACGAGAGGGAGAGCGATGGCCATCTCTGAAAGCTGGCCTGAGACCACACCAGAGTCCTGTACTCATTATAATCTGTCGTCTTCTGTCCCAGTGGCACCACCACCCACCCGTGTGGTCACCCAAGTCAGAACCAGCATATCTGCTGAGCTCCTCCTCCCTCCCAGTAACACCCATTCACCTTGCACACTGGTCCTCACATACACTCCCTCTCTCCATCCCTGTCCTAGCTCAGGTCTTAACTTCCTTCACCCGGACCAACACCCCAGCAGACTCACTCGATGCTCTGTCTAAATGATGTTCTACGTGGACTACTAGAAGAATCTTTCTGAAATGAATACCTCACTAGGGCCACCACTGCTCTAGTACCACCCATGGCTCCCTATGGCCTTCAGTGTTTAGTTCAACCTTCTTGACCTGGCACTCAAGGCTCTACTCAATCTGGCTCCTGCTGACCTTTCAGTCTCATTTTATTCATCTTCTGCAGGTTAAACATTATGCTTCTTGCAACCCAAATTCGTTTCAATTCTCCCCATACGGCATGTTGTTTCTGGCCGGAGCCTTTGCTCATGGAATCCTCTCTGCCAGGAAAACCCTTCATCCTCTATTTGCCAGGTACCCTCCTACTCATTCTTAAAGTCTTCATTCTGGTGTAACTTTCTCTAGCAAGCTCTTCCCCTCAAAATTATGCCAGGTGCCTCTCCCCAAAATATCCCACATTGTATTATAATGGTGTGTTAATTTCACAAGACTAGGGGCTCTCTGAGGGCTGGCCTCAGACTGAATCGTTGGTATAATCTTTGTGATCAGCATGATTGCTCTAAAACCAGAATTTCACACCCTGGCTTCCCAGCTCCTGGATCACAACTGGCTCGTGGGGGAGTGGGGCCAGAGAGCTTCTCTTGGGAAGGAAAAGGGGCCCCCAGATACCTGTGGTGGCTTCTGGTGGCACAGGTGATGATCAAGTATGCAGGGACGTGGTGGCCGGCTCGGGAGCTGTGGAGAGGGCTGTCAGCAGGGAGGGACAGAGTGGGAGGAGCCTCCAGGCTCACACGGGCTCCAGCACTGGCTTTCTCAGGACCACCATTCACAGGTGAAGCATAAATGAGAGTGAGGGGACGGGTGACTGTGCGAGCAGAGGGATGAGCAAGCCTGTTGGTGAGAGGAGCCCAAGAGAGAGAGATAGGTGAACAAGAGAGACTGAACTTGGAGGAGAGACAGATAGACAGGCAGAAAAATGGGCAGATGGATAGGATACCTGGAAAAGGAGGACCAAGGGGGGGGCTTTAGGAGAATTAAAGTGAAAACCACGTGGGGTCAGAATGTGGTGGAGAACATGTTTGTGTCTAAGGCTTTCTCACACTGGGCTGGGACTCTCCACCAGAACCTGGGCGGGAGAGAAGGGATGATTTAGGGCCCTTCCAGGTGCTTCCCTCACCAAGGACAGCAGGTGAAGGAGAACAAGTGCTCCCCAACCCCAAATGCAGACGGGACACAGGAGATCAGGGCCAGGAATACTCATTGGTGGTAGTCGGGGCCACGGCTCCATAGGTGTAACCTGTGGAGAGAAGGCGAGAGGAGCTGAGCAAGAGTTGGGGTGAACATAAAGAATTAAGGGAGAGGAAGGATGTAGGGACCTTTGTGGGAAAAGCAGAGGGGAAAGCAGCGGGGACGAGTGGAGGGGTGTTCAGGGGGAAGGCAACGAGATGGAAGGTGGCTGGACCCAGTGATCACACAGTGATGAGAAGACTGAACCCAGACCAGGAGGATAGAGAGATGGATCATAGCTCACTTTAGAGCAACGGAGGGAACACAGAACTCCGACTGGGAGAGAGAGTGTGGCTGTAGCACAGCCCCTCACCACCGACGTAGAGGCTGTCCCCGTCCAGGGTGAAGGCGCCCAGGTGGGTGACACACTGGGTCTCATGGCTCAGCTTCCAGTAGAGTCCCTCTCTGTCCAGCCCGGGACCTGTGGAGGTCAGAGTGGAAGGTGCAGATCATGTCCACCCCAGTGGCTGCCACATCCTTCTCAAGCCTGGGTGAGGAAGATCATGGGGATGTGGAATACTGAGCAGGGTCATTCTGGGTGTGGATAGCGAGAGAGGGGAAGGGAGGAGGCTGATGGAGATGCTGAAGGGGCTGCTCTGATGCCTGCAGGGTCTCTCCTAGGTGTCTCCCGTGTGAGACACCCCCCTCACAAGTAAGGCCTGGCTTCTTTTAGGATGTGGAGGGGGGCCTGTGAGTGGCAAAGAGGGGTGAACACACAGACCTGTGTGAGGGGGTGCCTGCAGGTCTGCACGGACAGCAGCGAGAACAGTCAGTGCCCTGTGCCATCTGACACATGCAGGCAAGAAAGTACCGTTATGTTCTCTCGGTTCTACATTCCAAGGTCTTTTCTTTCTACTTCTTTCCTACTCCACAGCCATCACCCAGGCCTAGGGAACAATCATCTTATTCCTAATCTTATTCCCAGCACCTCCCATCTTGCCTACTAAGTCTTCATTCTTAACCATGAAGTCCATTTTAACCCACGTGCTTAGACCAAACGCTAATCACATCATCCTTCTACTCGCATCTCTCCAGAGTCTTCCCACTGGTCTTAGAACAGAGTCCCAAGTCACCTCTGATCTGGTCCTGCCTGTCCTCCCCTCGCAAGTGTGGCTCACACCGCTCCCCCTGAGTTGACTCAGCTCGGCCATCCCTGTTCTCAGTTCATGGACACACCAGGCTCTCTGCTTCAGGGGTGTCCTCATGCGGGTCCCTCTGCCTGAAACGCTCTCTTGAACACACTCCCACACCCTCACTCCAGTCTAACCCTCCGACCAGCTAAATCCAGTCCCAACTCCAGCTCTCAAGCTAAATATCAGTCCTTCTCAAGAGGGCTTCTCTGCCCGCTCATGTTGATTCCCCTTGTGCCAAACTCCCACATCACTCTTATCATTAACTTTTCAAAATCCAAATTCCCAAATACAATATAAATTCCATGGAGGTGGGACAAGGTCTCTCTGGTTCTCCAGGTCCCCATGCATGTGTCCCAGGGCCTGGCTCATGAGATGAGGAACCATCCCGGTTTGTCTAGGACTGCCCTGGTTTGAACACTAAACGTCCTGTGTCCTGGAAAACCCCACTGTCCTGAATAAACGAGGATGGTTGGTCACCATAAATTATACACTCAAAGACTATCTATTGCATGACAAGCACACATTCCCCTCAAGAACATCACAGGAAAGCTAGAATGAAAAAGGCACACACACATACACACACAATTAGTAGAGGCCAACAACTAAATACAAAATTACTTAACAAGATTCTCTGCAACGTGAATCATCAGACCGTTATTTCAGAAAAGTTTCAAAAACAAAGTTAATTCCCTTTAAAAGGCAAGGTGGTGAGGACAGTCTTTTTGGAGACTAGCGCCCTTCCCTTCAATCTACAGTGTTGTTTAGTACTCCTCCAAATGATTTGAAATGTCATAAAGAAAAAAAATGCTCAAAATAAATCTGGCTACTGGCAAATTCAATTTTAAATTTCTTATTAATACAAAGAAGTTCAAATCATCTTTTTCCCTGAATGCTCCTTTATTTCAAATTTTTGTGGATCATTTATAGGACTTTAGAACTCAAATTGAATGGGTCTAAGGAATGTTGTTGAGTATCCCTGCTAATATTTCATGGGATGTCTTCTAATACTACATACACATGCAAAACATTTCTGTATTTATATTATATATAAATCCTGACTTTTGAGTATTATGCAATGCAAGTAAATCTATATTTTCTTCTATAATACACATTTGCAGTTATTTACGTTTGTTTCATGTGTTTTTACTTGCATATAACTGTACTTACTGAAATATTTACCACACAGAACCACACACAGCTTACCATATTTCCATCCATCCAACATCAATAATATTTCTCAAGATACCCTCACTCTCAATGACTCCCTGTGGTGAGAACCTGAGCCCAGGAAAGCCCACTGGCAGGTCTTCTGCACAACGGAGGCTGCCGGAACCTGTTGGTACCAGGTCCACAGGGTACTCACCTGGTCACACAGAAATCCATGGATCAGCAAGGACAGGTGGACCCTCAGCCTGGTTTCACCTCAAACTTGATCTCCACGGATGCTTCTTGTGTCTGAGGGGGGAAAAAAAAGCACAAACAAGCTTTTGAGGCCTTTTATAGGGTGTTGGATGGAAAGTTCACCCCATTCACTTTTCTTTTTCGTATTTACTGATTTAACTGTAACCGTTGGTTGTGACTGGATTTTCCCGATTCCTATCCAGCCACCTGCTGCTCCCAGAGAGGGGAGAAAGCAGCTTCGTGCTGTGTGCACTTGAGTCGCTCAACTCACTTGGCTGGACAGAGACTTTTTGGTGACTCTGGACCCTTTAAACAAGCTTGTCATTTAGGGACCCTGTAAGTGACTCGCTGACTTGTCAACAATTTCCACACTTCATTCAGGGCTCGGGAGATTTTCAGACCCTGGAGCAGGTTTCCCAACCTCGGCATCACTGACATTTGGGGCTGGATAATTCTCTGTCAGGCTGTCCTGGGCCCTGGAGGACGCTGAGCAGCATCCCTGCCCCCCCCTCTAGATGCCAGGAGCGCCCCATTTGTAACAACACAAACACCGTCTGCAGATGCGGATAAGCCCTCTGGGGACAAAATCACACGGAGGACGATGACGGGGACTCTGAAGAGGGGACGGCGGCGCCTGGAGCCAGGAGGAACAGCAGCCTCGGGCGCCCTGAGCAAACAGCCCAGGGGAAATGGGGCTCCGGGAGGACGGAGGGAAGCCGGGCCCCGGCGGGGCTGCCCCTGGCCCAGGCCCCTCCGTGGACCGTGACTGGAGCCGGGACCGCCCACCGCTCACCACGCTCCGCCCCTTCGGGCGAACATCCACGGGAATGCGGTCCGCTCCGAGAAGACGGAACACACCTTGCAGAACGCCCGCTCCATCCACGGCGCCACACGCGCTTCCGGTTCCGGTCTCAGGCGGACGTTCGGGGCGGACGAACGTTTGGGGAATGCCGGTTGAGGCGGCGGGCGAGGCGAGGCCGCGCACCACAACCTCGGGGTAGGTGTCTAGTTTCTAGAGTGAGTGAGAAGCTGGAAAGCGGTCTGGGTCAGCTCCAGGGACAGGGACAAAATCTAGGGCGGGGCTGTGTGCGGGAACCAGTTCTAGGGGCCGGCTGTGGGCGGGGACAAGGCTGTGAGTGACAGCAGGCTGGGGAGGCGCTTCTGTGGGCGGGAACAAGGCTCCCGGAGGGGCAATGAGCCGGGACCAGGCTGTGGGCGTGGACCAGGCTGTGGGCTGAGCCAGGCCCGAACGTTGTGGGCGGAGACCAGTTCCAGGGGCGGGAAGAGGCGGGCGTGTGGCTGGAATAATTCAGGCAGACTTCACAGGGGGAGGAAATCAGCTCCAGGGGCGGGGCTGGAGGCGAGGCTTTCTGTGGACCCCTAGACTGTACAGGTAGCTGGATGTTGAACAGCTGTTCTTCATTCCTTTCCCCACCTTTACACAGCCTCATAGAATGATGTGCCCATATTTAGAATTCTAAATTTTTTGTGCGTTTGCTGTTCTCAATTTCGTTAAAAAATTGGATCATATATTCACATTTGTCTACAATTTGATGTTCCAAGCCAGTAGATAAGGATATAACGCTATTTTAATTTTAAAAATCTGGGGGGAGGTAGGCCCACGTCGTAGGTGCACGTATACGAAAACTTCAAAGAGTGGTGCAAAGTCAATAAAATATTCTCACTCTACCACTGTCTCCCGGTACTTTTGCACAGAGATAAACATCCTTTCCTCCTCTATCCTTCCAGACATACTGCGTATATGTGGGACTGTGTATATGTTCAAGCCCAAGAGGGATGTCCCCAAGCAAAACCTGAAGCCCATGAATTGTCTCATGCATCATAAGTTAATGAGAAGAGATTTAATTTTTTGGTGGAAGGAGATGAACCAGTGATGAATCCATAGGAAGACAACAAAGAAACAAGAGAATTTTACCATTTAAAAGGTCAAAGGAAAAAGTGAGAAAGAAAATGTATTCATACTATCTGACGTAGCACATCTCTGGATAAGATTCATCTGCTATAAAATTGTAAACACTTATGTCATAAAACAGAGGACATCGAATTTTGAGTTATCCTAATTCATTAAATAGTTATATTGGGCAAGGGGAATTATGTTTTTAACATATGTAAGAACTCTTCATGCTGATTTTTTTCAGAGAAGAAAGAAACTATAAATAGTCAAAACCTGAAAAATGAAAAAGCTGTATGAGTAGCTAATTTAGAAATATAGATTTTCAACCAGAAAATTAAAGAAGTTGTTTTTGGAACCAGAGTCAAGAGTGGGGAAGGTAGCTTTTCATTATCAGGTTTGAAGTATTATTGGAGAGATGTGCGTATACATACACACATATACACACACACGGGAGCCTGAATTTGTATTCCAAAGGGATCATCTAACTCTACAAAGAATTTGTAAAAAGGATTCACTTTACAACAGTAGAATGTATTTTGAAAACTACAGACTTCAAGCATTAAAAAAGCTGTCATCATCCCGGTGGAAAAATGAATGGGGCATCACTTTCCAACCCACATGGTGATAAGCATTTTACATACATTACTCTTGACTTTTCTCACAGCAACCCATAAGGAAGATGGTATTATCTATCTCCATTTTGCAGATGAGGAAATTGGTGACAACAGATTGCTAAAATTTTCATATAAGTTCTCAATAGATATTGTTTTATGTTAAAATTGTTTATTGAATTTTCTTTTCATTAATAAAATGATATGTGTCACTCTTACAAATAAGCAAAGGCTGTGTAAAAACAATTTAGCAAAACTACAGTTTTCTTTTCATATAATTAAATATAACAGTCACTTTATTATATTTCTGCTCTCTGCCTCACATCTACGAAGATATTTCCTATCCTAAAGGCTTACTAGAAAACTCTACTAAAAATCAAGAATCAGGGAATACCCATATTATGCAAGGTTCCTGGATACATGCAAAAAAAGCCATTATAACAAATTTTTGTACAAAAATCTTAGATCATTCATGAACTGATAACAACACAAATCATGATTAGGCAAGGTATTTCTGTAGAATGACAAATATTTAAACTTTAGACATTTAGAAAGGTAGTTCATTACAGTAACTAATGTGTATAAGAAGAATTTTTTCAAACTCACTAAGTGCCAGGAAATTATTTGACAAAATGCACTGCAATATTATTCACAATAGCCAAGAGATGGAAACTACCTAATTGTGCATCCGTGGGTGAAAGGATGAAGAAAATCTAGGGCATCTATACAATGAAATATTATTCAGCCTTAAAAAGGAAGGAAATCCTGTATTCAGAATTGCTTGCCTGGATCATTTCAGTAGCCATGTGCTTTCTTCCTTAGTACCCTCTGATCCATTCGCCAACCAGGAACCAGGGTGATCCTTTTACAATGTAAAGCGCCACAACCTCTAATGGATCCCTAAAACAGATTTTGGAGGTGGACTGCCTGGGTACCGGTTGTGTGACCTTGGTCAATTATATAACCTCTAATATTCCTCATCCATACAATAGAGGTTAATAGTATTGTCTCCATGGCATTGTTGTGAGGATTAAATGAGTGAATACATGTCAGATGCCTAGCATGTGCCTGGCATATGGTAAGGCATCATGAAAAATTTAACTGTAATTATAACCAAATTAAATATTGTGATGGCCTATTAATTAAGTTAAACCATATGAAATTTCTAATATTCAACCATTTTGACCCATTATTATTGTTGAATAAATGATAAAACTCAGTCAAGGCAGGTTGCATAGAGTCAAAAAGGATTGGATAAATGAAAATATTTTTAGAAAAAATAAGCTGAAATAGATTGCTTTGTAATTTACAAAGCAGTTTCTCATACTTTGTTTCATTTAATCTCTATAGAATGCTTTTCAGGGTATTATTACCACTGTCTCTGAAGGAGTAACTGACTTTCCCCAAATCACACCACATTAAATAACACAATTAGAGTGGAAACATCATTTCAAGTATAAATCCCATATGATATTTTATTTCCCCTTCATAATAACATCTGTCCTCTCAGGAAAGTGAGGAAATAATGCTGATTCATAGGAACTTAGTCTTAAAGAGACATACTCTCAGATGATAAACACTACGTCTTTGAAACAAGGGTGTTGAGAGAAGAAACTTGGGACCAATGCTTTCTGGGTTTTCAAGTCCATGATTAGACTTCTGGTAAACAGCCAAAGAAGGGAAAGGGTGAAAAATAGTCCAGAATGAAAAAAGTTTGACGTATATGTAACTTTATTGATCACCTCAAGATTCTCTTTTTGTTTATGGTCTGTGTCACCCTACTAGAATATAAATGCTCTCAGGGTAGATGACTGCTATCGTGCAGCAAGTGGTAGGCGCTGAGTAAATATTTATTAAAGGAATGAAAGTGGCCTTGAATACATCTGCTCTTTACTCACCAGAGAACAACCCCATAGCAGGCAAATGGCATCATTAACAAAATTTTAAAAATCATATCCTTATTAGCTCATAACCATGGATACAAGGCTCCCATTTATTTCATACTTTCTAAGTACTTCAGCATTCTGTTTTATTAGGGAGTGTTTCCACAGCCTTGCTGTAAAATAAAGCAAGACTTTTTGGCCCATTGATTGCTGTTTCCAGCAGAGCCCATCTCTATACTTACCTCTAAACAATGAACTATAGATTTGTTATCCCAATGAACAGCGATTTGTTATGGAACCTGTTTTATCAGTGTCATGCGAAGGTAGACATTTGACATGTCTTTAAGGGGTGATATGGATAATAATGTTGATGCAGAAGAAAACTAAAAATTCTCTCTGGTCTTTGTCAAGTGCATCTGGGTGAAGGGTATCTTGTTGTCACTGGATTTGAGAACTCAAAAAGACTCGCCCAACTCTTCATGTTACAGGTGAAGAAAATGAGGTCTAAAGAGGTTGAGAGATTTGACCAAGACTAATTCCTGGGACTAGAGAAAGATCTTCTGATTCTCAGCTGGCCACATTGTCATAAGATCTCCAGCTCCAAACAGCCAAGAGACGCAAGTCTGTTGATTTCCAGGCAGAAATGATTCCCCTTCACGTTTTTACTTTTTCTCCCTTAGATGCCTGCTCTGCCCTGACAAGGAATTTATCTGATGTTTACGCTACACTTAAGAAGAGGAAAATGCTCCTGGCAAACACTACTGTGATTCAGTGTGGCATTGGAGAGCCCAGTCATGAAAAAACGAGAATCAACAGAATAAGAGGTAAATAAAATTAGAGAAGAAGAGAAAATCTATTATTTTAGTGGGACATAACTTATAAAGTTTAGAACTGGTAAATAAATGCAGTAATGTGTAAGGAAGCTAGATTTCTATATGAAACATCAAAAATACTGTTACATGAGCAAGAATTAGTTTAAACATGTAAATAATTATTCCATTCATAAGAGCAATGAATTATTTAAGATGAGTAGTGAAAATAATTGGAACTACACATTAGTTATATGAAGAAGATTATAAAAAGATACAAAGCGTGTAAAAGCTCTGATTAAATGGAGAGATATACTATACTTGTGATTGAAAACAGTGTTTCAAAGATATAAGTTTAATGTTTCCAAACATTATTCAGATTCCATATGCTTCAAATCAACTTTTAAAATGATGTAGTGTTTGTTTTATAGACTAAAAGATATCCATTTGTAAAATAAAACACTGGACCATCAACTAACATTATTCACAAGTAAATCATTCCAAATGGATTATAAGGGCTAAAATTAAAAGTAAAAATCCCCTGCGTATAACAGTAGTGGATGACAATATAGAAGAATATCCATAATCTTAAAATTAGTGAAGATATTCTTAATATATATGCTTAAAGATGTCTGGTTGAAAAGAGGAAGGAGAAAAAGTAAAATGGAACGTGATATTGTCTCTGATTTTCTTTCAGAGACTTAATCTAGAGAAGAATATTCCAGTCTACGATATTGGATAAAGAAATAGAAATCTGTGATAATTACACAAATAATGAGATGACATATATAAATGGTAGCATAATGTATCAGTTAGCTTTTGCTGTATAACAAACCATCCTAAAATTTGGTGGCTTCAAATAAGAATAGTTTACTTTTTCTCAAGATTCTGTGGGTTAACTGGGCAGTTATTTTGATCTGGACCTATTGGTTGCTCAGCTAGGATTGGCTGGTCTAGGACGGCCTTACTCACATATCTGATTGTTGACTTGAAGTCACCTGGAGTGATGGAGATGTGCAGTCTATCTAGACTCATTCACATATTGATGGCCTCAGGCTTCCCAAGGGCAGCCAGAGAAGGACAAGTACCAACAATGAGCAAGTGTTTTTCAAGCCTTTGCTTATGTCATTTGTTAATGTCCCATTGGCCAAAGCAAGTTACAAGGCCAAGTTTACCCAGAGTCAACGTGGGATGGTACAACCAAAGAGACAGTGGGAGAGGACTAATGTGTGGCCATTTTTGCAATCTTTAACACATAAGTTTAGAGGAGAATTAGTATGAATGTTTTTGTATTTGTTCATTTGAATGCCCGAGGAAAATTGCACAAAGCCAAAAGAAACATAAAGCAAAAAATTAAGTGGAGATGTAAGGTAAGTTTAGTTGGTACTTAAAGTGGGTCTGCACAAATGTCGTAGTTTATTTTTCAAGTGTAGGCAAGTTCTTGTGACCTATGAAAATAACTTACATTTCAATTATTTTCTCACTGAATGTGTTTTATTCATTAACACATTTGATGTGTTTCTCTCTGGCCTTAGGAAAATAACGTAGCACTTGGGAGCAAAGATGCAGCCTAATAGCCCCACACTGGAGGCCAAGATAGAGCAGACATCCATGGCCACCATGACCTTGCCCTTGGTGCTGTGGTAGATGGGGAGGAAGGTGACCCAGACACTGCAGAACACCAGCATGCTGAACGTCAGGAACTTGGCTTCATTAAAGGTGTCAGGCAGGTTCCGTGCCAGGAAAGCCGCAATGAAGCTGCCCAGGGCCAAGGAGCCCAGGTATCCCAGGACACAGTAGAAAGCAGTGACCGAGCCCTTGTTGCACACGATGAAGATGTGGCCGTGTTGAGAGTGTGCATCTGTGTCAATGAAGGGAGGAGAGGTTCCCAGCCAGATTCCACAGAGACTCAGCTGGATAAAGGAGCAGATGGGAAAGATGAAGTTAGGTTCCTCTGACACCAACCACTGCCTCATCCTTCTCCTTGGTGCAGTGACCTTGAAGGACACAGCCACAGTCATAGTTTTGGCCAAGACACTGAAAACTGCCACAGTAAATACAACTCCAAATGTGATTTGTTGAAGACTGCAGGTGGCTGTGTTGGGACGACCAATGAAGAGTAAGGAGCAGAGGAAGCAGAGGGTGAGGGAGATGAGCAAGATGTAGCTGAGAGTCTGATTATTGGCCTTGACTATGGGAGTGTCTTGGTGCTTCACAAAGACCCCCAGCACCACAGCTGTGAGGAGAGAAAAGCACAGAGCTGTGCACCAGGGCCATCCCTAAGGAGTCCTCCTAAGCCAGAAAAGTCACAGCTTTTTTTGAGGCAGCAATCTCACCCTCTGTTGGCATACTGATGATCTGGACACTTCACACACTGATCCATGTCTGGGGAGAGATGCAAAGTGTCCTCAGCCCAGGTTCAGTCATTCTCTCTCATTCGCATGCCCCCAAAGAAGGCATGGGGTAAGCTTAGCCAATTGTCTTCCTTTGTTGCTCCAGGCACCAAATAACAGAATGCTCTGCAGAGAATCATTCCCAGTTAATACTGCCCATCTTATTTATGGTTAAGTAAAGCTATTATCCATCTCAGTATTTATCTTGCATATTCATGAAAGCACATTTTTCTCAGCAGAAAACCAAACGTCCTCCCTGTCTCTCTGAGCTATACCCCTGTAAACTATGGCCTAGATTTACTCATTCAATGAGCAAGCAGTTATTGGAAAACCTCCATGAGGCAGATAATATGCTACATACTAGGGAAACAGAGATGACCAAGTCATAGACCTCACTCCTCGGGAGTTTCAAAATGAGACCATTTCTACCATCTAAAATGATCTACAAAACATTTCATCTTAATTTCACTTCCACCACTTCTGTTAAGATTTTAGTCACTTCTCTCCTACGTTATCATAAGATCCTTTTACTCTGGTTCCCTGCCCTTGTCCTGCATCACAAGTGATACGTCTACATGTAAGTGGGATCATGTTTATCCTCCATTAAAAAATCCGACAAAATCGTAGGAAGACCAAAAAGACTGTATAACCTTGGTCACGCCTACCTCTACTACCTCTGCTCTGATTTTTAAGATTCCCAAATCTTCATGTGGTTCTGAAAGTGTTCCGTGCCCACTCATCCCTGCAGGTATGAATACATGCTTTTTCCTTCTACAGGGGCATTGCTCCTTCCTCTTTACGTCCTCTTAAATTCTCTCACTTTTCACGTTTAGAAGTACAATCTGCCTGATAACGTTTTCTGTGGATGGTGTGAGTTAGGGTTGGTGAGTCATTGCCTTCTCCATGAAGACAGCCAATTTACCCAACATGGTTTATTGAAAAGGCTTTCATTTTCCCACTCCTCTTCAGTGTTTCCTTGTAAATCAGACGTCTATACGTGAGTCCCTATATGAGCAGCTTTTATCTGAACTCACCATTTGGTTCCGTTGATTTTCTTGTTTATCCTCTTGATGAACCTCCTCTATTGTGATGCTATAATACTTGATGTCAGGTAGAGTAAGTCCTCCCACTCTATTCATTGTTTGCAAGATTTTCTTAGCTAAGTTTTTCCTTTATCATTTCCATAAGAATTGTATCAATTGTAATTTCCACAGAACAGGTCAGCATTTTAGCTGCAATTTTGTGGAAGCTGTAGATTAATTTGGAGAGTTTTGATATCTGTAGAATTTTGAGTCTGTTCAGTCACGAATTTGATTTATCCCTCCAGTTCTTTCAGTTTTCCTCCATTTATCTAAATGCTGTTCTATAAATTAATGGACAGAAATCTTTTGAAAGTCTCATTAAAGTTATTTCTAGGTACTTCATACTTTAAGATGTTGTAAATGTCATTTTTTTAAATTTAAATTTTGAATGCTTATGACGGGTAGATGGAAGCAAAACTTTCTATATTAACCTTGTATTCAGCCACCAATAAACTCAGTTAATACCTTAATTTATATGGATTTTACATTTATACCATAATATCATCTGAAGATAACATCAATTTTACTTCTTCCTTTGAAGTAAATTATTCCTTTTATTTCTTTTCCTGCCAATATTTTATCAAGCAAGACCTCCAGCATAACGGCTTATAGAGGCAGTGATGTTGAACATTCTTCTCTTATCCTTGCTTTCATCAGTGTAAGATAAAGTTCCATTCTGTGAATACTGTGTATGGCAGTAAGAGAGTTTCGTTCTGTTCCTGATTTGGTAAGTGTTTTTTCTGTTGTTGTTGTTTGTTTTAAAATATGAATAGGTGTTTAATTTTACTAGTTTTTCTTACAGTTACTGAGATTATTATTTCTCTTTTTTCAGAGATTAGTGTACTGAATTACATTGCATGAACCTAACTTGGTCATGATATGTTCTTCTTATAAAATATAGCTAGATTTGGAACCTTGATTTGATTTGATTTTTTTTTTTTAGGATAAATGAATTTAACCCAACAAAGAATGTGGCCTGTAATTTCCTTTCCTGCAATGATTTTGTTAGATTTTGGTACCAATGTTAATCTAGTCTCTCAAAGTGAGTCAAAAAGTTTTCAGTTTTTCCTATTCTCTGGAAGAGTTTGAGTAGATGTATATTATTTTTTTCTTGAATATTTTGGCAGATTCATCAGCTTTGTACCAAATAAATAGCTTACAATAAAATTTTGTAGAAATGTTTTAAAGGATGGTCTCAATTTCTGTAATAGGTCTGGCAATATTCAGATTTTTCATTTTTTCTTGAGGCAGTTTGGTAACTTTTATTTGCCAGAAATTCGTGAATTTCCTCTAAATTTTCATTGTATCAACATGATGTTATTTATGTTTTCTTCATGTTAAATATTTTCCATGTGATCTGCACAGATTACTCCCTTTTCAACCTTGGTATTATTTTGTTGCAATTTTTCTTTTTTTGAACACTAGTACTAGGATTTTATTGAGCATATTTGTCATTTATTAGAATCTAATTAGTTTTATTTATCCTTTTGATGTTTGTCTTTTATTTTGTTAACACTTCCTCTAATATTTATCACTTTGTGTTTTCTCTTTTCCTTGTGTTTACATTTCTGCTCTTTTTCTAGTTTGTGATGAATGCTTAGAACTTAGAAATTCAACCTTTCTTTATTTAAATATACACAATAATATATAAATATATATAATCTAGGATTATACATTTCTCTTTAAGGATAGATTTAACTCCACCCCATAAGATTTGATGAATAATATTTTTAATTGGAAATACATTCTAATTTCCATCATAGTTTACTCATTAATCATCGGTTGTTTACAAGTGTATTTATTAATATCCAAGCATGTAGGAATTGAAGCTAGTGGACGTAGTGTTCTTTAGATGTGCATATGGAACATATACCCAAACTCACCACATGCCAAATGTGCACGTGGAAGCTTTATCCAAATTGACGATATGCCAGACTATGTCATCAATCTCAGTACATTTCAAATAAATTGAAATTATACAAAAGATGTTGTGAAATTAAGCTTCATATCAATCACAAAAATAAAATTAGATAATGCCACCATTGAGGTTATTTCAACATTGCACCGTTTAATATCATAAATCTGAGTAATTCCAAGATGTTAATTATTGTATGAAAAATCTTCAGTGTTGGTTTTCTGTCCCTCTTCTATTTCATGACCCAACTCCCAAACCCACATTGTCTGTGTTCTAGTCATGTTGAACCTTTTCTCAGCTCCCTAGAATATTAAATGCAGGGCTAATTTGCCAGTTTCTGCCATTTCTAAGAATTCCACCAAGAATTTAATCTGCTTACATTAGTCTGATATAATACTAATGCTACTGCCTCTATGAAAAAGTCCATGACACTTCCCTCCCCACAAACATATATGCTATCACTTATTTCATCCCATGGGTCTCTGCATACCTATATTGCAGCCCTATGTCACCACCTTGAATTTGCATCACTGCATATTGTCTCCCCTACTCACCTGTGAACTCGAGGAGATCAGAAACCAAGCAGTTCCATAAGCTCATTGTACACCATAGAAATATTTACTTCTTAAATCAAACACAACCTTCTGAGCTCCTGTTCTGTGCCAAGAACAGCACCAGACACTGGAAAAATAAGGATTTCTTCAATGTGATCTAAATGTAGCTTTAAAGATGATGAAAAGTAAGGACTTACAATACCATGTGTTAGATTCCATGAGAGAGATTTAAGTTAGTTACTGTGGAGTGGTCATAAAGGGTTTCCTTGAGATCATAATGCCTGCAATGATGCTAAAATGAGACAAGTAAGCTAGTTCAAGGTAGAGAGAGAGGGTATCATTTTGGGAGGAAATATTATTGGCTATAAAAGTTAAATTACTAAATGGAGGAAGGCAACATTTTGACCCTGCAGTCCTCATCAGAGTTTTTCCATTTCTTTGGGAGAACGGTGCATACAAAAGAGAGGTGGAGAGCCAGCCCTGATAGCCTAGTGGTGAAAGTTCAGTGTTCACCACTTCGGTGGCCCATGTTGGTTTCCTGGTCATGGATCCACACCATCTCTCTGTGAATTGCCATGCTGTGGTGGTGGCTCACATAGAAGAACCAGAGTGATTTACAACTAGGATATAAAACTATGTACTACAGTTTTGGGGACAATAATAAAAGAGCAAGATTGGCAACAGATATTAGATAGCTCAGGACAAATATTTCCCTTCAAAAAAAAAATAGAAGTGGAGAATGTCGCTGCAAGGCATATACTCACCTATTTCATTGGAAATCACATTCTCTGGGCTGGGAATGCAAGCAAAACAACAGGCAGCCTTGCTCTCTTGAGGGCTCTTCCTGAATCCCGGACTGCAACTCTCACTGCATACAGAATGTGGAGTCTGGAGAAAATCAGATAACACTTGGTAACAGCTGTGACTTTTACCTAATTTTCAAGTAGCTAGAGTGTTTAGAGTATTGGGCCTTAACAAACTTAATCTTGAAATATCTAAATCCAATTCATTGGTTGGACGCCATGCTTATTGTATGATATAAAACACTGGTACACCTCAGAAATACTGTGGGTTTGTTTCCAGAGCACTGCAATAAATCAAATATTGCAATAAAGTGAGTCACACCAATTTTTTGATTTCCTAGTGTATAAAGAAGTTATGTTTACACTATACTGTAGTGTACTAAGTGTGCAATAACATTATCTCTAAAAATCATGTACATAACTTAATTTTTTTTAAAAAATTATTCCTGAAAATTACTAACCACCTTCTGAACCTTCAGCAACTTGCAATCTTTTGCTTATGAAGGTCTTGCTTCCATCTTGGATTGTTGGTAAATGAAAAAATTACTTCAGTTGGAAGTGAATTGTTAAATTCCCATATGTGGCCCTTTATGAAGCTCTGAGGGGGCACAAAACCCAACAAGATTTTGGTTATTCATGTGTAGTGTAAGTAATTGTGATTGGGTTCAACCCACCTCAGTAATTCCCGTGTCCCACTCAATCACCTCCTCAGATAAAGACAATTCTTGACCACGTGGAGCATGTTGGGAATATTCTCCTACTTTCACCTTAAGTCCAAGACCTTCGGGAAAATTCCAAAAGTTGAGAATGGTTTACTCTGAATCTGATTTTCCTTCATCAGCCAAATTCACTGAGTCACCAGCAGGATTGTTAAATTCTATGTTCCTCAGAAAAGGGTGCAGCTAAAAGAGACACATCATCCTGTGGTGAAGTGGGCCCGGGTGTTAAAGAGAAAAACCCTGAATTGGGGACAGCCTTTCATTGTCTGTAATCTTTGCTTCATAGTGTACCTTTATTACAAGTATCCAATGAAGTAAAGCAAATGAAATCATATGGAGAACTAAAATATCATAATGTTTCTAAAATATCAGTTAGTTTCGAGAGAAAATGACTAAAGACAAGAATATCAAGATGATCAGTGGTGATAGGATTCAGACAAATCTCGAGTACAAGGTACAATCTAGCCACCCTCATGCACTCTCTGAATTTTCCCAGACCATCAATCTGCAAAATGATGTTAGCAATACCTAAAGTTGTTACAGAATTAAATGAGATCATTTATGTAAAGTATTCACTATGATGTTCAGCACCAGATAGGCACATAAAGGACAAGTTCTCTTCTTGTCATTGAGGAGCTTCATGGGAGAAGACAGGATATTCCCTATTGAAACGTTAGGCAGGCAGGATGTTGGGATCCTTTGTAACACAAAGCATTGATATTGACTCATAGCTCACTTCCTCGTTGCCACTAGAACCTTCTTGTAGATGACTTACTACTCAGGACTAGATATACCTCCTAGAGAGTGAAACAAGTATAGAAACTCTTGTGCTTTTCTTGGAGAAAGAGTCCTAACTGCTTGGTTTGAGCACCTGTGGAACCATAAGAAAGTCACTTTTGCGAGTATACATTCTGTTAAGTCGAAGAGACTTTACCTGCCAGGGACAAAACACCAGACCTTCCCACTTCGCATTGGCTGCATTTCTGCATGTTGAAGAAGCAGCTTGTGAAGGTTCCAGGCCACAGCATACACAACATTTTACATACTGTAACTCCATTCAGTCGTGCTTGTGTCAAACATCTGCCAAGGCAGCCATCCTAAGGAGGCATTAGGTGGACAATTCTCCAGTGTTTTACAGTAAGACTCAGAAATCGTGCAAGGAATAAAGGGAAACCACAACATAGTGAGGTAAATGTCTTCTGGATATTTGGAAGGGTTAACTATCTGGATAAAATTTTCAAAGCCAGGGACCTCACTATGGTGGTGTGAAAAAATGAGAGTCCCATGGAATGAGTCAAGGATGAAATCTCTCTCACTGTGGATAAAATCCCACTGTGATGTCGTGACCCAGACTTTCCATATCACTAAATACTCCCAAGTAGAAAAGCTCAAGCTTATGAGAGAGTTGGCATCACCAGAAATGATAACCACATTCCCTTCTGTTTCCTCTACTTGCAAATCATATGGCCATGTCCTTGAGTAATATGACCTTTCAGTCACAGGAATCTTTTCCACAAAGGCTGCACAGATTCCATTCCTGTCCATCTCTCCTCTCAAGTCTGAGAGAAACACAACACCTTTCTTGTCTTCTGAGATGACCAGCCCCACCCAGCTCCAACTCAAATGAAGCAGCAAAGAGTCCATGCCAATGGCTAGAGATGTGTCCCTGGGGGCCATCTAATAGAGAGATGGAAACTGCTTATCATCATTCAGGGTAAGATCAAAAGGACCATAGGTAAGCTAAAAGGAAAAGAAAACTGGAAGTAATATTAGGAAGGGGATTGGCAAAAATCACACTCTCAGTCCTGAAGGCTGTTCAGCAACACCTGGAGTGGTAGAAGAGGACAATTGCTCATTTCATTTTCTAATCATTTTGCACTCCCTGAAAGCTTTCTATAAAATAAGATCAGCCAGAGTTTCAGGAAACTGCTTTGTCTCCTTCCCCCTCAAACTTCTCTCTACTCCAAAGAAAGGAAATGTCATTCTCCATCGAGGTCCTGTACACGGATCCTTTGAGATCATATCCTTTGAGAGATGCACAAACCCAGTCTCCTCCTCTCTTCCTTTTTAGGCCCCTGAGAATGGCACCAAAGGAGACGTGGTTTCATCTCTCCCCATCCCATGCAGTCTTACCTGTGGAAATTTGTACAGTTCTAGCAGTGTTCCAATCTGGGCAGAAATTGCCCAGGTGGTTCCTGTAAGGACCGCTAGAGACTTACTCTCTCTCCTGCAGTCGTAATTAGGGATGTCCTTGCCCAACCCTGAGAGCCAAATCAGGGAACTCTCCAATGTCCTCCTTTCACTGGGTAGGGCATTATAGAGATCAAATCCCAGAGACATGTTGGGCAATATATGAGGGTCCCTGTTGATTTCCTCAATGGCAAAAACCAAGGACAGAACATACTAGTAGTTCTTGTACTGAAACCTGCATAGAGGGATAAGGATCCTTAGGGAAAATACTCAAAATGATTTCCTTCAAATGCAATACAATGACTTTATTAAAATGAATTTGCTATTGACTCGAATGTCTGTGGCAACAGATGACACTCTTGAAGCCTTAGAATTTATAACTAAAGAAAATAACATGACTCCAGCTGTGGAACGTCCTTACTGAATTCCACACTCATGAAAGAAACTGGTTAAATACACAGAAGAAAGTACAATGAATGGAAAAACAGATCACATTCAGAGTAGACTTGTAAATGGCTCTTTGGTTCAGGATCCAAAATGCTTGTTTATATGAGCACACCATTAAATCCTTCCTAGAAGAGCAACAATATTAGCATGAGATTGGAGAAAGCCCTGGGGAGGAAGAATAATTGCAACTGGAAGATACGTGACAAGCATAGACGCATGACATGTGCACGTTGAGAATGGTGCAACAGAAGGCTGTCAATCAAATTGCCTAAACCTCTGTCCCCTCAAACCTGTGCGTCTGCCACCATCAAAACCAGGAAACTAAGGTGAACTTCAGAGATCCAATGAAGGAGGAATCATCAACAGGCAGGAACAATTGAAAGAATCAAGAAGGACTGAAGGGACTAGAAACACTTAGGAATCTAAGAGAGAGAGCATTGTAAAGTTTAAAAAGCTTCTCATCCATTTCTTATTTTAAAAATATAAAATTAAAATTAATCATTAACATCTTTAACGGTACCTATTCCTGATAGCCCATATTGTCTTCATCTTTCCTACAGACTTTCTGCACACAAATAACACCTAAGCCAAAGAAAATTCTCTGCATTTCTATTGCCTGGGATTTGTAATAGCATCAAGAATAAAATAGAGCAGTCTCTTATACTTATTTCAAGTGTTCTATTATTTGAGGATTGATTAGTACCCTAGTTCATGCTCACTGCTTATTAATGTTCCCCATGTCCCTGTGAAGAATAGGTGTTCTTCACTTGTTGGGTATAGGGTTCGATGTGTATCCATTAAATCAAACTTGCTAATTTGTTTTTCAAATACTCTATTATTAGATATATGTTATTCTTTGTCTCAGAGGAAAGTTGAAATTCTTCACTATGATGATATATTATGTCTACCTCTCCTCTTCCTCTGCCTCCTTCTCTTGTACTTCCTCCTCCTCCTCCTCCGACTTTTTCTTCTTGTCTTCTCCTTCTTCTCCTTCTCCTCCACTTCCTTCTCCTCCTTCCTTTCCTAGTTGAGGCTATATTATCTTCACAGGACATCGTGTGTAGTATAACAACTATATCTTCATGATAAGTTGAACTTATATACCATTGGGGATTAACCACTTAATTCCTAATGATGCTTTGTTCCGCATCTGTTTTATCTCATATTATTATAGCTACCCTGGGTTGATTTTTGATTGATTTTGTCCTAGCATATCTTTATATCTTCTATTCTGTTTTGAATTTCTAGTTTTCCATGTTTTTTAGTTTTCACAAGTCTTGTAAACAAGATATAGCTAAATTTATCATTGTCGCATCAAATTTAACAATCTGTATTTAACTGGAGAATTTATTGCATTTACATTTGTTTTATTTATATCCTTCTTTTGCTCCCACTATCTATATGTTTTCCTTCTATTTTTTCCACAAGTTTTATTATGTTATTTCCCTTTAAAATTTATTGATTTATACTTGTTTTCCATATTCTATTGTATCTCCTCTATTTGGGTGAGAGTTATAGTCTCTACTTCTATTTTACCACCAGCCCACATTGCCTGAAGTGGATATAGTTTCTCATCTCCTGAGAAATTTATAGACCCTTTAACTTTCAGTTTTACCCTCATGACTCACTTGTTTTTGTTGTACAGTATTTTATTTCTCCTTTTTCTTTACTCTCTCTCATCATCTCCATATCTAAATTATCTTTCATGTTTTTTAGTTCCTTGTCTTTCTATGCTGCATTCTATTTCCTTCAGAATTCAAATTTGGTTTTCTATTCTCTCTTCTGTTGTAGAACCCATCTATGAAGTTTTAAAACTCAACAGTTATGCATTTTTCATCTCTTAAAGTTCTATAAGGCCCTTTGCCAAATATGTCATATCATTTCTAGAGTCTCCTGCTTGATTTTGTTATTCCATTTTTTGTCGTTCCATTTTTTATACACAGTTATTTTATATCTTGAAGTTGGTAAGTCTAATAGTGAAGGTTTTGGTGTTTAAATCTATTGTTTTATTTTTAATTTTCTTATGTCTTATGACTCTTATCGACAATGGCATGTATTCCTTATTTGTTTGGAGAACTTTGATTATGAGCTCATATTTGTCTGATTTTAATGTGTACAGAATGTAAGGCTTTAGTTTAGATTCTTTCCTCCAGAGAAGAATGTCACTGGTTTCTGCTCACAGTCATGTGGGATGACACCAAGCTAAGTGCCTTTTTTGTGTGACTCACAACTAATCTGTGAGTCCCAGATTCATTCCCTCAAATCACTGGTGACTCAAAGACAAATCCTTTCATTAGAGGATCATACTGGCCTTTGACCACTGGGTGAATCCAAATTTGTCTAGTGCTTACAATTTCCTTCTTCTGTCCTTTGAGACTTGGCTTACATCTTGTGAACTCAAGAATGCAATAACATTATATTTTATGGAAGATAGCGTTATGTGGAGGGAAACTCCTTTGAGGTATCTAGTCCTCCATACTCCTAGTATTTCATTCTTTTGGATACTTCTTTGCATTTCTTTCTTTTAATAAAAATTCTTTCTTTAACTTGAAAAGAAAATAAATTTTAAAATCAAATGTGTGAGCTTGGGAGTATAGAAATAATTTACACGCTATTCAACAAAATAAGTTTAAGATATAGATAATTTTCCAGTAATGTATGTATGGATTAGGTACATTTAAGTGAAACTAAGAACCTCTATTTAGAACATATTTAATCAAGTTTTAGGAGAAGAATCATTGAGATGCACACTCCAGGAACATTCTGTTTCTGTGAGGTGCACACATACTACACATATACCTGATCGTCATGTGACAAGCCATGATATGGCCAACTTTAGTTCAACTTAGTTCAGGTGTGATGTGATCAATTAAACTTGAAGAAGGGAGAGTGTCCAGAATGTCCAGAAGCCCCATGTGTTTCCAATGTTAGAGCATTAAATACTGAGAACAAGGAAGAATGGTGCAGGTGTTGTATAAATAAATTACAATGTCTAAAGAACAGAGAACAGCATCCACATTAAACGTATTGCTGATTGTGCCACATTTCTGAAAATAAAGCACACCTTTCAGAGGAAAAATGAAGAACGTTTTTGTGTCAGTTAGGGCCTCAAAATGCTGAGGTGGAGTTAGGAGTACAAGAAGATTATTGTGGCATAACACCTGTGAAGAATCAAAGGCTTGGGTAGGAACAGCCCGCACACTCAGATACGGATTTTACTCCCTCTGAAATGAAAAAAAATAAGGAATGTTAGGCAGAGGAGCTTTGAATCACAATGTGGAGATGCTAGTCTCCACCCGAGACCTACTGAATCAGAATGTTTGGGGTGGGGTACAGCAAACCTTCTGTGTTTTAACAAGCCTTCCAGATAATTCAGATCCATAATCAAGTTTGAGGTTGACGAGTTTCAAAAAAAAACACAGTACCAAAGAAGTGAACACTGAAAAATTAAAACAATTGTCTCAGTACTTTGTGTTAATGTGATTTTTAAAAAATGCAAAACACAAACTACTTTAAAGAATGTGCATAAAATTTAAAACCATCCTGAACCAAGAGCTTAATCTATACCTAGAGACACTGGATTTGGAGAAAAAGAAAAGAAGTAGAATACTAATTAATTTTTCACCTAACATTGAGGAGGCAGTGAGGCAAGACTTCAGATTCTGGGTTCTTCTTATTTCTCAAATTAAAAATATTGTAAAATAGGGGCCAGCCTGGTGGCATAGTGGTTAAGTTTGCACGCTCTGCTTTGGTGGTCTAGGGTGCGTGGGTTCGGATCCCGGGTGCGGACCTCTGCACCACTCATCAAGCCATGCTGTGGTGGTGTTGCATATAAAGTAGAGGAAGATGGTCATGGATGTTAGCCCAGGGCCAGTTTTCCTCAGCAGAAAAAATAATTCTAAAATAGAATGTGAAAAAGATGTATATATCCAACATGGTGAAGAAAAGTTTAATAAGGAAAATTACTTTAAATGGTGCAAAACAAGGAAAAAAGAAAAAAAGCAAAGTACAAAATTTAAAAATAAAACCACAGAGATAATGCTACATATAGCAGTTATACTATACTGAAGTTACTTAAATCACTTTTTCAATATTGAATGTTACTCTACATTCCACAAAGACATAGGAAACTAACATTGAACATAGATGCTGAAAGAAAGGGGATTGTCAGTGATATTCCATACACGTGCTCACAAAAGTAAAGCCACAACTAATATGAAACTTTTATATATGAATGTGTATAATGGTACACATATCTGAAGGCAAAATATTTAGGGGCTAAAAGGTGGTTAGCAGTCAAAATGTATATGTTCATTTATAGTATCATATATTTAAAAAAGGATTTAATAATAGGAAGTAAAGTGAACCTAACTACAACCAAAGTAAGAGTATTCAATTAACTTCTCAGTATTTGTCCAAAAAAAGTCAATATAGGAATCATATATATTGTTAATCTTGATTTATCATTAAATATGTTTGGAGCATACACACACACGTGCCTGCATATAAATATCAAACATCCTACTTCAAAACAAAGAAAACATATTATTATAAAATTAGGTCTATCCTTGTCCAGCAAGCAATTTCGACATAGCAATCAATTCCTGAAGCCGCCAGAAGAGAGATACATGGCCAACCATAGATATTCTGACTCAGTAGCTCATCAGAGGAACGGGCAGAATTGAAATCCAGTTTCTTAACCAACTTGCACGCAAAAATGCTCATTAACTGCCAACATATCTTAAACAAATCAGACAATTTATAAGCCAATAAACACTCTCGTGCATAACCGTTTGGTCAAACAGGAAATCAAACCAATGATTAGAAAGGAGTGGTGATGGTTTGTAATTGGTATTTGAGTGGTGAACACGATGTAATCTATGCAGAAATAGAAGCATAATGATATAAACCTAAAATTTATACAGTGTTATAAACCAATGTTACTGCAATAAACAAAAATTAAAAATAAATAAATAAATAAATGAAGGAGTAGCAAGGAGCCCTGGAGAGAGAGGAGAGAGAAAGGAAGAAGAAAAGAAAACTGTCTGTTCTGAGAGAAAATATCTCAGCAAGGGAGGGGGAGAGGGGAATCACCTCCCCCAAACCTGGAGGAGGAGAGAGAGGGGGAGGAAAGGGGGAGAGAGAATCCCCCTCTGACCGTTCCCTGCAGGATCTTAGGGCTGGCCAAATCCTTAACAAGACAGGTTGGCTGGAGAAAATCAGACCCAGCTGAAGAACATGTGTCCATGGGAGAAACCTGGGAAACTGAGTTTCTCCACACAGGGCAGAGATTCTCATCTTGCATCCTCTCCTGAGCTAATGACAAAGGTGTATGTCTTGGGTGGGCCTGGGGGATGGGAGAGGGGGAGAAGGCCATTGTCATGCAGAGGGACATGGAAAGGCTTATCTGAACCCTTTCCCCTGCACTGGGGTCAGGTCCAGAAGGGCCAGCACGGAGGTGACCAGGAACAGGCCTGTCTGTGGTGTGGCTGGCCCCGGGGCAGGCATGGGGGTGGTGGGTGGAAGTGGGATGGCGTGTGAGTTGGCACCAGCCATCGGTGGAGGCAGCGACTCAGAGGTCAGGGGTCTCTCTCTCTCTCCCTCTCTCTCTCTCTCCCCGCCTCGGGGACCTGAGGAGAGTAAGGTGCTGCGCCCTGCCCACCTCGCCTACCTCTCCCATGGGCCCTTCTTTCTCTGACCGCTCCAGGAGCCCTGCGGGCTTGGGTTCAACCCTCCACACCCCCGTACAGGCCAAGGGCGTGTGCGCGATCGGCGGGGCCTAGGGCTGGCCTCGGGGGTCCGCAGTGAAGGCCCCGCCCACCCGCCAGGCTCTGACCGGCTGGCGCCACCCAGCTGCAGCGGTTTCATCGCCGCCCTTCTGGACTTGGCTTCAGCTGCTGTCTCCCTCCCCTCCCCCACTCCCACTCAGCTTGAAGGCCGCTTCCCTGCCTTGAAAGCATTGCTCTGGCTCTGATGGCCAGAGGCGTACCGGGCTTCAAGCTCAAGGCTCTGCCTGGCCAGCTGCTTCGTCCCCTGGCTCATTTCTTCCTGGAAAGACAAAGCTATTGCTTCACCCCACACCTCCACTTTGCGACTGCAGCCAGGCCAGGTGTAGGAAAGGCTCTTGAAGTCAGAAGTGCCGAGACAGGCGTATGGCACTGCAGGGCTAGGGAGCCAGGGCCCTACTGGCCCTACTGGCCCTACTGGGCAATCCCTTCCCACAACAGCTCCCAGCCTCCTCTCTGGAGTCGGGAAGGTCTGGCCTTCCTAGTCCTTGGCCATGGCTCTAGGGAGAAATCCTCGCCAGAGTGTGGCATGAGGCCCTCTGACTAAGGGTGCATGTGCCACACCCAGGGCGACATGAAGGCTGGCGCAGATCGCGTGCTCTTTCCAAAGGAGGCTTGCCTATTGGCTCATCCACCTGCGCCGGGCCCCTTTCCTTGTGGGATCATGTCCGGTGGAAAGAGCCTTGGTGCCTGCTGCCAATTTTTTGGGGTGTGTTCTTGCCCCCTTCTGCGAAGGGAACCACTTGACAACTGCTGTGCCACACCTCGGGTCTTTTAGCCTCCCTCAGCTGTGTCCCCGCCATGCCCATTCCTACCTCCATGGAGGGACTACTAAGGTCTTGGCACTTGCCAAGTGGAAATAGTCATTAGAGACTTAACTTGGAGTTGTAGTAAAAGAGCATAACATAACAGCATTGAGCTTGGGCTCTGCCATTTATGAGCTGTGTAACCTGGATGAGTTTTCTAGCCCCTGCACCCAGTCTCTTCATCTATATAATTGTGAAAAGACCAACATCTACTACGTCGGGATATTTTGAGGATTATGTGTGTTAATGTATCTTCAAGCACAGAATTAACATTCAGAGTGTAGTGCCTGGCTCAGTAGAAGTGTTTGCTGCTGTTATTATAATTATCATTATTTCATGTCCTTCACTTCCTCGTGAGTTCCCTGTCAAACCAACCATGGTCCATGGTGTCAACAGTTTTATTCCAGGCTCCTGCTTAATGGCCTGCAGAGGGATCCTCCCGCTCATAACCTCTTATTTTTATCCCAGTCTCTGGAACTCTTTCTTCTTGGCACTGAGGCAATGAATGGGGTCCCACACCCAACCCTGCATGTACTCCTTTTAATATCCCATGCTTTTGAAATACTGTTTAGTGTTTACTTGGTGGAATATACTCCCTGACATGAACAACACACGGGAGATAGGATTTAGGAAACATTGTTCCATGTAGGGCTCTGATTTTATCATAACACAGAGTACAGATGATCAAGGGCCAAGGTAGAGTTCCTTATTGCAAAAATCTTCAGAGATGAGGGTGTTCTAATGTGACACCACCTGAAAATAAAGCCAGCACATAAAAGCAGTTGTAGTTTTAAAAGGAAAAGCACACAACTGAAAGAATTGATCCCATTAAATACACTATTCTATTTGTTTATGTATCAAATTACTGATAGGTAATAAGCAGGTGTACAGATAGTAGAATTATCAATTTCACAGAGAATTCTTTTAACAGTTGTTCATATCTTGTGTTTTACATCATTTATTAAGGTAATATTTTCATCTTTACTTTTCCTTGTGTCTCTATCTTTCTCAACTTTTCCAAGAGATATATTTATATTATCTTCTCAAATTTTAGGGAAAGTTAAAAAAAGTTATGAAACATTTGAAGTTGTTGATTTTGTATATTGGAGGAGGACTAGATTGCAAGTGAATTAGTGATAATTAGAGTTTTAGTTTGGTAAAAGATGGTAGCTGGAATTGATACCAGGATGTTTGTAAGCTAATTTTTACTTCATTATTTGATATAGTTTCTAAAATGCCAGAACCGGTAATTTTAAATTTAACAACTTGTCTCATTTTAAAATATGTGTTCTTGGAGAGGGTGACTGAGGTAAGTAGACAATAATTTACTGTAGTGACTTGTTTTTCTCCAATTAATCTGTTATAAACCCAACAGGCATATAGCATTCTTTTGTCCAAATGACCTGATGGCACTTTCTTAACTTTTCTTGCTGTGATTCTAGCAATCTAGGGTCACACCACCTTCTCTCTCCTAGTCATGATTTCAGTTGTAAGAGTCACATTGTCAATAATATGGTGACAAATTTGCACACAGTCTACAATTTACTAAAATATATATATCAATTGCAAGCTTTGATAACATGATTGTTAAGGAATGAACAATTTGCAGTGCACTTAACAGCTGATTGCTACACATTATTGTGTAAGGACATCATGGTTAAAACCATTATTTGCAACATGGGGCCCCTTTCAATTTTATTTTAATGGAAAGTGTTCAATGACATTTTTCTTTTGAAGAAGAAAGACTTGCATTTCCATCTTAGAAAATTATGAACTTGTTTTTAGCCCTTTTTCTTGTCTTCAGCTCTTCTTTATATTGATTACTAATTCACATGTCCAGTTACTTCAGATTCATGGTGCTATCTCCTCTGCCTTTTTCATGGCTCTCACATTAATTTTTCCATAATCCATTCTGTGAAAGAGGTTTATCTCCACCTTCATATATTGAGGAAGGAACCGACCCTCCTTTATGTGAACTTGGAAAGAAAGGCCAAGGTGATGCCACGGTGTCCTTCCCCACCATTGAGCTGCAGAATGGCTGCAGAGTCCTGTGAATCTTTTGCTCACCTCCTGGCTCCCTACATACTTGGCATTGTCTGCGCGGAGAACCCCAGCTTGTTACAAGTGAATTTTTGAAGTCTTTAGAAGCCGGCTGAAGGATAAGACTGGCTAGAAAGGACATCAGCAAGCAGTGTACTCCAAAAGTTGGTGGCAGAAACATTAAGAAGAAGAAAACCTTTCCGTTTATCTTGTTTTCTCTTTATCTTCTCTCTTTTCATTTTCCTTTAGTTATATGGTATAAACCCTATCCACCACCCATGGTGCTTTTTTTTTTTTCCCTCAAAACCCCAGTACATTGCTATATATCTTAGTTGTAGGTCAACCCATGGAGGTTCTTTTTCTTGGAGTCCCATGGCATTTTATTCATATCTCTTTCTATCAAATTATTTCCATAGCATAATTTATCTGTTTATACATATCTGTCTTCCTTGCAGACCCCCAACATTTCAAGACCTTTGGGCACATAATATATACATAAGTATTTGAGTGAATCAATGAAGATCTTTTGTTGAATAAGATCTAAATAAATACAATACCTACTCAGCACATGAATGCAAGCATTTGAGAGAGAGTTTTGTGTCTGCTGAAGCAAGCTGTGGACCAGTTTAGGGGCTCAGTGCCAAGGTTACTCAATAGATTGAGACAAAATGAAATAGATAATTAACTTTAGTTTTAAAATTCATGGAGAACAGGAGCAGGATATCTAGGTGTGAATCAGCACTTGATCATTCATGTTGCATGTTTGGAAAATCCAGTCCTTTATTTTTCTATGAAAATGTGACAGGCTAAGAGAGTGAACAGAGGACTGGTTTTTAGAAAGGCAATTTTGTTGCAGGAAATCGTGGAGGAAAATATATGGAAGGAGAGCTGGTAGAAACATGGCAGAAACTTTTTGTGTAGAAATCCTAAAAATTGAGTTTACATGCTGGCTGAAAGATTTGTAACTCAACATTTCTCCAATATAGGTTAGAGCAAATTTTAAATATCTAGGTATACAAAAGGAATACAAAGGAACATAGATCAAACTGAAAGGAGTTTAGGATAGAACAAAGAAATGAAGCTAAGGTAAACCAGCACACTAAAATGTGTTTCAGAAGGACCTGCAGTTTTTAAAGGTAGTTGGAAATTTATCACTCAGGTTTAAAGTAGAAAGGGAAATGGGAACAATTCTCTATCATTTCATGTCCATGAGATTAAAAGCTACATTCTGTCAGAGAAGCAAAACTTGTATGCCCTCTAATGTCCAAAAAAGTGTTTTGAATCATACCTAATGAAAGATAGTCTGTGTGATGTAATGCAAATAAAGCATCATCAACTCATTTCCAAGTTTATTACAAACACTTTAGCATAAGTTTAATTGAGGTAATGCAGAATTCTATAAGGGGCCAAGGAAGAGGCTGATAGCATTCTCTCTTTCAGCTTCTCACTTGACCAAGGGAGAAAATGTTCTTGAACAGATTGACTACGTCTCCTAAAGACAGTGCTCATTTTCAATTTTTCTTTTTATAAACTCATCCTGCATTTCCCCTTACATATGCAAGCTAAAGCGTGTGTGTAGACATCCTTCATTGGCAATGAGGAGCAGATCCATACTATTAAATAATCAAATAAGCAGAACATACGGTTGGTGCCTTTTAGGAAAACTACAAGTTTAAGCCCACCCTCATTGGTGGAAGAACATGGTATACCCGAATTAAAATATCTACCATTTATTATGCAGCTAATCATGTCATGCTATTTAAATGAAACTTAATGAATTCTTCTTCTATAAAATTAATTTTATTTTAGTCAAACTGATGTATAATTTTATATAAGTGCATTTTTACTTAAAATGTAAAACTCTTTAGAGTCTGCTTCTTTCAGTTTTAGAGGCATATTTTGTATATATTTTTTTTAAAGATTTTATTTATTTATTTTTTCCCCCAAAGCCCCAGCAGATAGTTGTATGTCATAGCTGCACATCCTTCTAGTTGCTGTATGTGGGACGCAGCCTCAGCATGGCCGGAGAAGCGGTGCGTCGGTGCACGCCCGGCATCTGAACCCGGGCCGCCAGCAGCGGAACGCGTGCACTTAACCGCTAAGCCACAGGGCCGGCCCATATTTTGTATATTTTGGTGTGATTTTATTTATTATCCTTCATAGCAGAGAGGCACATCCTACTCTTTTTCTTGCTGTCCTCTCTCTACAAGTTAAAACTCATCCAAGTTTATTTTGCTTTATAAGGCATAGGCTTACTTTGTGAATGAAAAAGAGATCATTTCTGAAACATGTTTGGAACTGTAGGGAGCCCAGAATTTTAGACTATGCTCAGAATTTTGTGAGGTAACTTCAAAAAAGATGGAACATTTAACGTTTGCCAGGAAAGTTTTCTGCTACTTTGCTTAACAGTAGGGTTTTTTTTTTTTTTTTTTGGTTTCTTAATTCTTTGAAAGGATGAGTGAAGGAGTTGGCAGGTTTAAATTTACCCTTGATAGAGCTCCCTCTGGGTTACTCTTTCAAAACAACCATCCCAGTTGATGAATATTTAATGGGGACTCTGTCAGTCCCAGAGCTGAGAGAGGCAGTTCTCAAAGCTCCAGCAGGTCCTGGGAGAGGAGAGCGCTGGTAGCCAGTGTTGTTTGAGTTTGGATGAGGCATGGTCTTTCTCAGGATGTTAGAACTGAGTGGAGTTCTCAGATGCAGCCCAGTGACTCTAGAACTGAGCCCTGCTCAGAAACCAGTTGACTTTTCATTCGCTCTGAGCCTGGTGTCTGCCCTCTGCTCGTGCCCCTTTCTGCCATTTCTCATGCTTCTCCTGACTCTCTCTCTTTCCTACACCTTCTTTCTTCTTTTTTCTCTTTTTCTTACTTTTACTCTCTATTATATTCCTTCTCCTTATCATTTTTCTCAGTCTCTTATTGTTCTCATTCATTTTCTTTTTATTTTGTAGTACAGTTACTCTGTACATCACATTCACCTTAAAATCTTGATCCTCTACAACTCCTATACTTCAGTTAGCTATGTTTTTTAAAGATTTTATCTATTTTTTATTTTTCCCCCCCAAAGCCCCAGTAGATAGTTGTATGTCACAGCTGCACATCCTTCCAGTTGCTGCACGTGGGACGCGGCCCCAGCATGACCAGTGAAGCAGTGCGTTGGTGCGCGCCCGGGATCCGAACCCGGGCCAACAGCAGCGGAGCACGCGCACTTAACCGCTAAGCCACGGGGCCGGCCCTCAGCTCGCTATTTTGAAGAGAGTATTTTGATAAATTTCTCTTAGATGTTATAACATGCTGATTCAAGGAAATAAAAACTATCACAAATGGGATGGGGATGAAGAGTGAATTCAGTTCAGGTAGCCATGGAATTAGACAGAGGGAAACTGAGAGCTTAAGTGTAGGTGTTCAAAATATTTCCTGATACATCTTCGTAGTTCATTGTTGTGGTAAACTGCACAGAGTCTTATTTACTGCTGGAGCCCAGATGTTTGCTCCTTGGGGCAGCTCATCAGACCTTGGCCTATAGAAAAGAAGCTAGGAAACATTACATGCATTTCTAATGTGAAGAACTGTTAGTGTTCCACCAGGAGACACCTTGGGATCTTCCCTGCACTATCTGAATAGAAAAAGAGGAAGAGAAGCTTTTCTCCATCTGCACAAAACCAAGACCTTATCTTGAGTTTGAGAGGATTGGAGGTGACTGAAAACAAAAGTGTTCCCGAGTTTGGATTTGCTTTAACAAGAACTATTGGCTGGCTTTGATGTTAAAGGTCTTTATTCAAAATTGACTACCTCTAATGCTAAGTTCAGAGTGGAGATGTGTCAGTATAAGAGAGAAGAATCCCTTTTTGATTATATCACTGAAATACAGTATTTGGGAGAATGGTTATATTTGAAGGTCACTTGTTCATATTCTGTTGCCACAGTGACATCTGTTGGTAAGTGACTACTTCATGCTATTCTCGATGATTTCTGTTTGAAAGACATACTGAGCTTGATAAATAAATGGCAAGCAATAGGATATAATGGAACACATGAGGAAGCCATTTGGGGTAAAGCTAATTCAGTCTGAATTTGTTTTTCCAAAAGGGTCTGTCGCCTGCACTGTGTATCTGCTTTGCCATGTCCCAAAGAGAAGAGTAAATGCCCTTAAGATAAGAATGTAACTTCCCCCTCATTGGCATTTCCTTAAGGATAAGCATTTCTCCCTAGGCTAGGATTTGATTGTTGCAGTCATCCTGTGATCACCCAGCTCCAGACAACAGACGTGACACCAGCCATGCCCATTGAGACAACAGATCTGCTCCCCGCTGTGTCCATCAATAGCTGTTCTGGCAGGGCAATCTGGCAGGGCTGATCTCGTGGCTATTGTAAAAGGGACATTGCAATCACTTGCAATACATGCTCTTTGATGGTATATAACCGCTCTGTACACCCCACTTCTTCGGTGACCTTCCTTCCTTAGGGAAGGAAGGCCACAGGTCATGGTCCTCAAAAGTTGGCTCATAATAAACTCACCCCAATTTTGATTTATAGATTGATTATGGATTATTTACGTCGACAAGCTGAGGTGTAGGAAGCAGTAAAGGCACAGTGGTACTCGTGTTGCCCGATATAAAATCTTTCCTCCCTCTTTCCCTTCCCAGGATACCCACTCTTCATGGTGGCACCGACTTCCATGGTGTGATCATTCTTCTGATCACTACTTTCATTCCCTCTTACAATTACTCAACAAATATTTAAACACCTACTGTATGCCAGGCTTCGATACACTAAGGAAAAATTTTTCTACAAAATCTCTGTCTTCACAGAACTTGTTTTTGTTGGCTAAGTGAGATAATGGATAAGTAGGCAGACAAGAGAATTACATAGTCTATCGTGTGATGATCTGTGTCAAGAAGAAGGTAAGCGACAGGCAATGGGGAGAGCTAGAGAGTGAGTGGGTTGCTACTTTAATTAGAGAGCACAGGGAGGCTGGAGCAAGGCCCAGAGGGAAGGGACAGAGCAGGAGGACATGCAGATATCCCAGGGCTGCAGAGATGCTGTGGAGGAATTATGACTCGGATGTTGTTGGGCAGCAAGAAGCCAGTGTGGCTGGAGCACAGTGAGCGAGAGGAGAAAGGCAGAGAAGGTTTGAGATGCTAGGGAGGGTGAGCAGATGAAAGAAGGCCCCTGGGCCCATCAAAACTCTGCTGTAAGTGAAATGAAAACTTTCAATGTCATTTAACTATACGTTATACAATTTAAGTAGTAAATACCTTTTGTTTTTCTATAGTCTTGTTAAGCACATCAACTAAAATGCTGCTAAATTGGGAATGTCTAAATTATCCCCAGGAGTGACTGCTGTATCTTGTCAGGCGTCTGGTCTGCACAGCAGTCGGGGGTGGGAGTGATGTGACAGTCAGGAGAGGAGCTCTAGTCTTCAGGTTGTCACAAACAGTTTGTGTTATGTTTCATCTGTAACATGCGAAGGACGGAAAAGATGAGTGGTTTTCAGACTCCGATCCATGGAGCGCTGGATATTCCTGAAGGCTCTTGGTTTTTGTTTGTTTGTTTGTTTGTTTTTGTGAGGAAGATCGGTCCTGAGCTAACATCTATCACTCCTCCTCTTTTTGCTGAGAAAGACTGGCCCTGGGCTAACATCCATGCACATCTTCCTCCACTTTATATGGGATGTCACCACACCATGGTCTGACAAGCGGTGCGTCGGTGCGCGCCCAGGATCCGAACCGGTGAACCCTGGGCCGCTGCAGCAGAGCGCGCGCACTTAACCGCTTCCCCACCCAGCTGGCCCTGAAGGCTCTTTGTTTTTTTTCTTATGTTTATAAACTTCGATGCAAGCTTCACATAGAAGAGAGTGTCCCTTAGCTTTAAAAAGATTCCTGGACTTGGTCCTCACTTAGGTTTTCCAGTACGAAGAGTTTGCAGTCTCACAGACTCCCAAAGGACAGACAAAAGGAGCAAGATCCCTTTTTTCCGAGTGTCTCTTGTGACAGTGCTCATTGTCGCTCATTTAAACCAGAAGGTGATTTGTCAATAGTGAGATATAGCATTTGAGACCCCATCCTTCAAGATGGCTGAGTTGTCGTCCATCATTTTACAGACTTATTCTAAGTGAATAATATAAAAAGTGAATGTCTCAGCAGGTACTCTCTGACACAAAATAGAAACTAGGAATTGAGAAAAGTAATTATGATTGATGTCTGTCAATAAGGGCATAGGGCTAGTCTAATTCAAAAGTAATTAAAGGCATGAGTGTTAGTCACTGTACATATTAAATATATTGAAAAGTATTCATGTTCTCATAACACAGAATTATAACTGGAAGATAAACTGGATGTTTTTGGTACTTATGGTTAAAGATATATTTTATTTAGTTTTGTTTTCCGATTGAGGAAATGAGAAAATTTATTTTTTAATATATTGACTATCTTCTTCCTTTCCAACCTAGAATCTCAATCTGCTATTTTGGAAACTCTGAAAAATATGTTCAGATGCTGTTCAACAGGTAAGAAAATCTTGTTAGGATGTCAAATACTTTTCTCTCTTATTTATCATAAAATTGTGACAGACTCTCATTTATCTTCCTGTCTGCCCATCTGACTAGGCCACCTTGTTTCTCTAAGCCTGCAGGGGAATCCAGTCAGGTGGAAAGGGATGTTTTCTTCCACTTAGACTTTGCAGAGAAAATCAGCCTTGAAGTGGAACTGAGCACATGCTTTTCAGAAGCTGCATCATTCTCTACCCAGCCAGAGCATTGGGCCTGACAACAGCTGGATCCAGTAGAAAACTGGACACTCTAGGAGATGTCATGTGCAGATGTGCCTGGCTGGACTAATAATCACATGGATATGAGTTTTAAAAAAATCTCTCAGAGCTTTTCCAAAATCCAATAATATTCTTAAGTTGCTGTAGTAGATGAAACATTAGTTAGTGTCTTTTTAATTTCAACAGAAGCTTTTTTTTTTGTTACTAAAGAAGCCAAATTTCATGTCTTTTTTCTTGTTACCAAAATGGGCTTACTATTAAAAAAAAGAAAACTTCAAGAAAGGAAACACTCATATGGAATAGAAATTGTGAGTAGCAATTGCTACTTTTTTATATAAAATCATCTGTTTTATTTATTTACACTTTCTATCAACGGCGCTTTTGAAAATAACTTAGTATTAGAAATTACCAGTAAGAAGAGGGTGTGCGCCCTTGAGTGTGGTCCAGTAGAAGTCAGGTGACTCAGACCTGAGTTCTAGGCCCAGGTCTGTTTCTGGTTAGTGTGTGACAACGTACTTAGGCTCTCTGGAACGTAGTATTCCTTTCTGTAAAATTAAAGAATTGATGATTTTTGAGAACTTTCCCAAATATTAAATGACTTCTCTTATAAAAAGTAGAAAGATCCTTCTCAAACTTATAAATTATCAAAAATTTTTTGTGACCTTTCACGTACCAAGAACAACTGATGTCCCTTCAATTATATTGATTGAAAATAAAGATCATAAAAGTATATATTTGGTAATCTAATAAATGAATTAGCATAAAAATGAGCCAGGAAAAATTTTATGATCAATCAAGAAATTACATTATGAAAGTATTACTGTTTGTTACAGTATATAAAATTATGACTCTAAAATAGTATCTTTTTGCTGTCTGTAAGTTTATATTGTTACTCATATATCACTATTAACCCTATTATGTTTTACAAGAAATAAAATGTCTTGAAAGGAAAAAACAATAAAGCAGCAGCCCTGCATTACACATGAAAGTTGTGCTCCCCCTGGAGGGAAAATGAGGATACAACATTGGTCGAGTACTTCATTTTGTAACCCACTGGTGCCTTTCAAAAATATAGCTATTATTGTCATAGTAAAGATATTCTTAAGAATAGTGCCACAAAACTGGTTTTCCAGCTTCTTTTTGTCAGAGCTGAGACCTACATCAGGCTGGGGCACTTGAAGAGGCATGGGGGACTCAGCTGAGGGTGGTTTAATTACTGTAAGATGATTAGCCAATAGCAAATAAGACAGAGAACGATTAAAAAGAGGTAAAGGGAAATAAAGTTGGAAATAATTAAGAAAAATAGTGCCTTCAAAATATCCTCTCATTATTTTTATAGCTTTTTATTTATTTTATTTTATTTTTTTTGAGGCATGACGAGGATAGTATGTTAGATTTTTCTAAACCCTTATCTCCAGGGCATATATTACTGAGTTTTTCATTATAAATGATAATGCCAAAGAAAACCTGGACAAAAGTATTCTGTACTATCCACAAGGACAAAACATGTACAACATTGCTCTATATATTAAGAGTCGAGCTGTAATAGTCAAGATATATACTCATGTGTGTAAAATTATAATGATTTTCTAATTTTCTCGGGCTGTGAACCATGGTAAAATATACAGGAATAAGCAGGAAACCTGAAAAACTAGGTGATTTAAAAAACCTGATGTTACAGCTAGACCATTCATGGGTGAAATCAATTTCAATTTCACACTTCTCCTTTCCTTGTAGCCAGTGAAGTGTCTGGAAGACAGAAAACACATAAAATTAATTGAGAGTTAACAGTATTTGGAGGCAGTTGAGGTTAAGCATTCAACAATGATGTCCCTTACTTCAGGAGCCATTGAATTTTTGTCATAAGTTTACTTTATACACGGGTTCTCTTCTTAGATTATTTCTGTATGTTTCTTAGAAGAGAAACAGGGAAGGAGAATTAACTATCAATCTACTGTGCGCCAGTTCCTTTACTGTATTCCCTTATGCAATTCTTACAATAATCCTTTAAAGTAACTGTTATAATTCATATTTGATAAAGAAAACCATGTTTACAAAATTGATCAAGGGTAAGAGGGAAGATCTGAACATCAGTCCATTGGGTTCTGCCTCATATTCTCCCCACTGTGATAAAAATGGTGCTTCAACATGGGTTCTCACCATCTGGCTATTTATTACTGGCTCCTGCCAACAGCATTGGATGAGATGAGATGAGAAGTTATTTCCAAAGACATTCTATTATATTTAAACTGTACTATTTATGAGTCAGATGTCAAGACATGTTTTAGAGACATAGAGAGCAACTGATTAGTTCACCCACACATTATTAATGTTTACTATAACTTTCGTGTGCCACATCGTGTCAACTTTACCAACTTTAGTGCTTCACTGTTCTTTTTGAAAAAACTCAGAATGTCACTTTTCGTGTCAAACACCTTGCTGTTTTATTCTTATTCACTAGATGACAGTTCTGTATCTCTGTAAATTACCACTGCAGCAGGAAACGAGAGGTCTTAAGCCAGTTTGCTCTGCACAAATGATGGACATAGGAGGACTTCTGCTCCATCAAGGCTGCCTGTGTCATTCCGTGGCTGTAACGGGGATGTCCAGGACTGCTTAGTCAGAGGCACGAAGCAGAGTCAGAAAGCATCCTCTAAATTCTTCAGATGTGAGTTCAGGCACCTGTCCTCTCACCTGAGCACACTGGAGTTTATTGAATGTGTTCTGACTCTTACTCTCTCCCTGTAGTTAATAAGTCTGGGAGCTCCATAACTCTAGAAAAAACACAGGACTCATAAAGCCTTTTCTCAACTAAACAGAGTTGAGGGCTATGGTGTTGCCCGAGAGTCTCATGCTTAAAGAAATTACAGCTGGTGCTCAGGCGGAAGGCAAGTGTCAGCTACTCCTGGAGGGGTTTTATTGATGCTCCCATGGAATGAGCAAGTTTAAAAGAAAACCACATTGCTTAAACCTCACTAACTGATTGTTTTATTTTCAAGTAATATGCTCTGAAATCTGCTATGTCTAAAAAACCATTTCAGGCCGGCCCCATGGCTTAGTGGTTAAGTGCGTGCGGTCCGCTACTGACGGCCCGGGTTCGGATCCCGGGCGCACACGGATGCACTGCTTCTCCGGCCATGCTGTCTCCACCTCCCACATACAGCAACTAGAAGGATGTGCAAATATGACATACAACTATCTATTGGGGCTTTGAGGAAAAAAAGGAGGAAGATTGGCAATAGATCTTAGCTCAGAGCCAGTCTTCCTCAGCAAAAAGAGGAGGATTAGCACAGATGTTAGCTCAGGGCTGATCTTCCTGACACACACACACACAAAAAAAAATTCAGTCTTTTTTCTTTGCTGTCTGTTTATTATCATTTTTACGAATGCTTTGATTTCACCATCTTCTTGGCACCACAACAGTAGCCATTGAGATGTTATTATAGATTCAGTTTTGAAATTTTATCATCTTATCTCTATTTCCTCTGCCATTTCTTAGTTTTAGTTCTTACTGCATCTTATGCTTGAAAATATTTGAAGCTTATAGTGTTTCTTATTTTCTCAACTTTTTATTATCTAAGGGCCCTCAACTATCACTTTTTTAAAAAAGGAAGTGAAATACATAACAGAACAATACACTGTAATAAATTGACCAATTATAAAATTAAGTTCAACCTGAAATCCCTCCCCACTTAACAGAGACCATCTTTCATAATTCACCATACTTTAGTTTGGGCAGGGTCAGTTTATCAATGATTCTTGGATGTTTTAAACCACACGAGATGAATACAATATGGTAAAATTGTTAATCTTGCAGAAGTTGTAGAATTTCCTGATGGTTAGAGAAGTTGATGGTGGAGAACCTGAATCATATGAAAAGTAGTTGATTAATTAACACCTGACAGAGTTTGTTAATTTGTTAAAGATGATGATAAGATATACATGCTGAAAAGATAACTTTGCATATCAGAGTATTGTGAGAGGCCACTGGGAAAATTCATAATGTTTTCAAATACTACAAAAAATGGCCATTTTTTCATAAAAAATGTCATACATGATGGCATCAAATACTTATGTCAGAAAATTTACAATGAAGAAAATTAACACTTGAGTCATTTTAATTCTAATAATTTGTTCATGCTTACTATTAGGTTACAAACAATTTTTAGAAATAAAGTGATAAATGATGTACTTGCTTAATTTTTAATTTTTTTAGGAAAAGACTTTTTCACATTTAAAAAAATATTTATTTGTATTTATTTTATGCTGAATTTATTCCTAGGCTCAAAGACTTTTTTTTAATTAACTAACACCAATTCTTTTCAAACTCTTTCAAAAAGTTGAAGAGGAGAGAATACTTCTAAAGTCGTCCTATGGGGTTAATACTACACTGATATCAAAGCCAAAGACACTAAGAGAAAAGAAAACTATAGGTCAATATCTTTCATGAATATTGATACAAAAATTCTCAATAAAATAGTAACAAAGCAAATTCAGCAGCATATTGAAAGGATTATACATCATTTTTAAGTGGGATTTATTCCTGGAATACAGGGATGTTTCAATATATGAAAATGAATCAATGTAATTAACCACATTAACAGAATGAAGGAAAAAAAGTGATCACCTCAATGGATGCAGAAAAGGCGTTTGACAAAACTAAACATGCTTTCATGTTAAAAACACTAAAAAACCCTCAGAGTAAAAGGAGGCTACTTCAACATAATAAAAGCCATATACAGAAATCCACAGAGAACATCGAATTCAAGGGTGAAAGACTGAAATGTTTTTATCTAAGATCAGGAGAAAGGCAAGAAGGCCCACTTTCACCCTTCTATTCAACATGGTATTAGAAGTTCTAGCCAAAGCAATTAGATAAGAAAAAGAAAGAAATAGCATTCAAATTGGAAAGGAAGAAGTGATATTATATTTGTTTACACATAATATCTTATATGTTGAAACCCCTAAAAATTTCACAAAAAATTTTAGAACTAATAAATTATGCAGAGTAGTGGGACAGAAAATTAACTTGCAAAAATTAGTTGTTCTTCTATACATTAATAACAAGTAATCTGAAAAAGAAATTTAAAAACTTTACATTTTTATTTACAATAGCATCAAAAAGAGTAAAATACTTAAGAATCAACTTACTCATGGAGGTAAAAATCCCAATGATTTTTTTGCAAAAATAGAAAAATCTATCCTAAAATTCATATGGACTCTCAAGGGACCCTGAATAGCCATAACAATCTAGAAAAAGAACAAAGTTAGAGAACACACACTTCCTGATTTCAAAACTTACTACAAAGTAATCAAAACAGTGCAGTACTGGCATAAATACACACAATATACTAATGAAATATTAGAGAGAGCCCTGAAATAAACCTTTGCATATATGGTCAAATGATTTTTGACAAGGGTGCAAAGATCATTCACTGGAGAAAGGATAAGTTTTTCAACAAATGGTGCTGGAAAACTGGATACCCACATGCAATAGAATGATGTTGGACACTTACCTTACACCATATACAAAAATTAACTCAAAATGGATCCAAGATATAAATGTTGGAGTTGAAGATATAAAATCCTTAGAAGAAAACACAGGGTAAAAGCTGCATGTCATTGGGTCCAAATGCCATTGCCAACAATGATTTCTTTACTATGACACCAAAGACATAAGCAACAAAAAAAATAACAAATTGCACTTCATCAAAATGAAACGTTTTCTGTATCACAAGATACTAGTAACAGAGTAAAAAGGTAATGCACAGAATGGTTGAAAAGATTTGCAAATCACATATCTGATAAGGGATTAATATCTAGCATATATAAAGAACTCCTACAACTCAACAATAAAAAAACAACCCAATTTAAAAATGCACAAAGGACTTGAATAGACATTTCTCCAAACAAGATATAAAATGGCCAGTAAACACATGAAAAGTTGTTCAACATCACTAAGTATCAGGAAAATGAAAAATAAAACCACAATGAGATACATGTTCACACCCATTAGCATAGTTACTATCACAAAATCAGAAAATAACAAGTGTTGGCAAGGATGTTGAGAAATTAGACCACTTGTGCAATGAAGGTGAGAACGTAAAACTGGAAAACAGTATGGCAGTTCCTTCAAAAATTAAAAATAGAATTCACCATATGACCTAGCAATTCCACTTATGGGTTCTGAAATAATAGAAAATATATTTATCAGTCTCTGCCTCCAGTTCCTGGCACAGAGCTCCTAAAACTTTGTAATTTCCTAAATGATAAGAACACTAGGAGCAACTCTTATTCTAATATTTGTCTTTGACACCATTCCTGACACAGAGACCCTAAAACCCTTGTAATTTCCATTTTTTTTTTTAGGAAAATCAGCCCTGAGCTTACATCTGTGATAATCCTCCTCTTTTTGCTGAGGAAGACCGGCTCTGAGCTAACATCTATTGCCAATCTTCCTCCTTTATTCTCCCCAAAGCCACAGTAGATAGTTGTATGTCATTCTTGCATATCCTTCTAGTTGCTGTATGTGAGATATGGCCTAAGCATGGCCGGAGAAATGGTGCATCGGTGCGTGCCCGGGATCTGAACCTGGGCCGCCAGTAGTGGAACGTGTGCACTTAACTGCTAAGCCACGGGGCCTACCTCCTTGTAATTTCCTAATTGATAAGAACACTAGGAGAAGCTTTTGTTCTATTGAGGCAACTCTGGGTGGGCTTCTGGATGGCTCCTTGATGGGGGCTGGTCACCAGGAAGACCAAGCCCTGATTAGAAGGTTCGAAATTTTGGCCCTACCCCTTATCTTGCAGAGAGGGGAGGGGGGCTGGAAACTGAGTTAATAATTAATCATGCTTATGTGACAGAGACTCCATTAAAATCCCAATAGAAGGAGGTTCAGAGAGCTTCCAGGTTGGCAATGACAAGGAGTGCTTGGAGAGTGGTGCACTTGGATATGGCATGAAAACTTTGTGCCCCTTCTCACATACCTTTCCCTATGCACCACTTCCATCGGCTGTTCTTGAGTCATATCCTCTTATAATAAACTGGTGATCTAGTAAATGTTTCTCTGAGTTTTGTGAGCCACTCTAGTAAATTAATCACACCCAATGAGGAGGTTGTGGGAACCTCTGGTTTATAGCCAGTCAGTCAGAAGTACAGGTAACAGCCTGGGCTTGTAACCGGCATCTGAAGTTGAGGTGAGGTAGGGTGGGTGTGCAGTCTTATAGGACTAAGCCCTCAACCTGTGGAATCTGATGTATCTCTGGGTTGACAGTATCAAATTGAGTTGAATTATCTGACGACTAGCTGGCATTCCAAGAATTGCTTGTTGGAGGTGTGGGGAACCCTCCCACGTGTGAAAAAATGAATCTCAGAACACCATTTATGAGCATACACCCAAAATGATTGAATGCAGAGGTATAAAGACATAAATGTACACCCATGTTCTTAACAGCATTATTCAAAATAGCCAGAAGCTGGAAGCAAACCAGGTGTCCATCAACAGATGAAATGACAAAAAACATGTGGTGTATACACACAGTGAAATATCATTCACCCTTAAAAAGGAAGAAATCCTGACACATGTTATGACAAGGAAGAACCTTGAGGACTTTATGCTAAGTGAAATAAAGCCATCCACAAAAGGAAAAATACTGTATGATTCCACTCATATAAGGTACTTAGAGAACTTAAATTCATAGGAATAGAAAGGAGAATGGTGTTTCCCAAAGGCAAGAGGAAGGGATAACAGGGAGTTGTTGCTTAATGAGCACAGAGTTTCAGTGCAAGGTGAAAATAGTTCTGTGGATCGTTCGAGGTTATGGCTACACAATAATGTGAATGTACTGCATGTCACTGAACTGTACACTTAAAATTGGTTAAAATGGTCAATTTTAGGTTATGTATATTTTATGACCATTTAAAAAAATTAATTATTTTCAACAAATGAACAAACACTAGCTACATGCAATAGATGAATATCACAACCAAAATGCTGCATAAAAGAAATTATATTCAAAAGGCTATAGATTTTTTAATTCCATATATATAAAATCTAAAAAAGAAACAAAACCGAGGTCTGGCTTCCAGTAATGGTGGAGTGGCTTGTTGAACTAACACTCTCACAGATAACAATGATAAAATCTGCATAAAATATTATATGTATTTATATAGAATCATGTATTTATATGTAATACACATATAATAAATGCATATATGTGTGTATGTATAAATGTCTTCCGAAAGCAAGCAGAACTGAGAGGGAGCCTTCCCTTAAATGATGGGAATTGCACCAGGAGATATTTGCAAGCTTGAGTCTTTTGCCTCAAAGCATTCCAAAATCTGTACATGGCCGATACAGGGGAAAAACTACAGTCTTACTTGTAAAGTTAGAGGATGTATTTTGGGGCTGACAGAGTAGCTGGAAAGTTAAGGGAGAAATTCTGGAAGGGAGGGAGACACACAGAGGAAAATCTCAAAATATGTACGTAAGTCTCCCCCCCACACACACACCAAATTGGCAGATCTTTGAACAACACACATGCAGGGTAGACACCAGAGGGCTTAGTGTAAAAACAGCAATTGGTAGATGAAAGAACTGAATGAGGATTTCAGCTATGCTCACGGTAAAGGAGAGAAGATTGGAGTTTCAGTCCAGCCAAGTTAACTCCCTGCTAGAAAAATAACAACACTCTTCAAAGGAATACAATAGAATCCAGAGTCTCTATAACTATCATTCATGGTTTCCAGTACACAGTTTAATTTTTTTTTTATTTATTTTTCCCCCAAAGCCCCAGTAGATAGTTGTGTGTTATAGCTGCACATCCTTCTAGTTGCTGTATGTGGGACGTGGCCTCAGCATGGCCGGAGAAGCAGTGACTCGGTGCGCGCCCGGGATCTGAACCCAGGCCGCCAGTAGCAGAGCATGCACACTTAACTGCTAAGCCATGGGGCCGGCCCTCCTGTACACAGTTTAAAAAATCATGAGATTTGAAGAGATGGGAAAATGTAATCCATATATGACCAAAAGCAGGGAGGAGAAACTCTCCCCAAGGTGTTGCAATTAACTGACAAGGATAAGACAGCAGCTATTATAAAGAGGATCAAGGTGGTATGAAAAATATTCTCATAATGAATGAACATATCTGGAAACTCAGCAGAGAAGTGGAAATTACAAAAAAGAACCAAATAGGAAGATTAAATAAAAAAAATACTTTTGAGTTTACATGTACATTAGAAACAGTAGAAGAGGGCCGGCCTTGGGGTTTAGCAGTTAAGTGTGCGGGCTCCACTGCTGGCGGCCCCGGGTTCGGATCTTGGGCTCGCACGGATGCACTGCTTCTCTGGCCATACTGAGGCTGCATTCCACATACAGCAACTAGAAGGATGTGCAGCTATGACATAGAACTATCTACTGGGGCTTTGGGGCAAAAAATAAATAAGTAAATAAAATTAAAAATAAAAAGGAACAGTAGAAGAAACATGATGATAGAGCAATAGAAATTATCCAGTCTTAACAAAAGAATGTAAAAATTTTGAAGAAAAATGAAGAAAGCCTTACCTGTGAGATGATTGAGTCCCCAGCAGAGAGGGGAGAGACAGAAAAATTAAATGAGGCAGAAAGACAAATCAATAAGTAATAGCATAAAACTTCCAAAATTTGGTGGAAAATCTAAAATTTTAGATCCAAGGAAGTCAGCAAACCCAGAAAATAAAATACAAAATAAAACCATACCTGGGCACATGATAGTCAAGCTGCTAAAATCCAAAGATAAAAACAAAATCTTGAAAGCAGTCAGGGAAATACATATATACAGGGGAAGACATTACATACAGGGAGAAATAATGTCATTGATGGATGATATATTATCAAAAACAAAAGAGACAAATCAACAACAAAATGACATCTTTCAAGTGCAGAAACAAAACCCAAAAGTCAACACGAGATTCTATATTTAGCAGATCTCACTTTCAAAAAGGAGGCAGAAGCCACAATAATATTCCGCACACCCATTAGGTGGCTGAAATAAAAAATAAAATTGCAAATATCAAGTCCTGGTGAGGACAAGGAGCAACTAGAACTGGGAATGCAACATGATAGTTGCATTCGGATAATGGTTTAGCAGGTTCTTATACAGTTAAACATACACTTATTATATGACTCAGATATCCCACTCCTAGGGATTTACTCAAGCAAATTGAAAACTAATGTTTAAACAAAATCTTTGGGTGAATATTCATAACCATGTTATTCATAATTGCCACAAGCTGAAAATAAACTAAATGTCCTTCGTCAGGTGAATGGAGAAAGAAATTGTGGTGAATTGTGACATTAGAATACTACTTGGCAATAAAAAGGATAAACTCTTGATTCACACAACAACATGGATGAATCTTGGCTGCATTTCTCTAAGTGAAGGAAGCTCGATTCAAAAGGCTGTACAGTATGTGGTTTCATTTGTATGACTTTCTAGAAAAGTCAGCATTACAGAGATGAAAAATGATCAGTGGTTGCCAAGGGATGGAATGGGGGAAGGGGTTGATTACAGAGGGACAGTATGAGAGAATTTTGGGGAGTGAAAAAAACAGCTCTGTATGCTACTGTGGAGGTGGATACATGACCATAAAGTTGTCAAAACCCACAGAACTGTACACTACAAAGAGTGAATTTTACTCTGCAAATTTTAAAAATCAATCAGGATGCTGGGGAACTCAGATGAAATGCAGTGACAAATGAATCTCACTGTATTACAAGCATGTGACATAGCCACACATAATGGGTGGGGATGAAAGGTCCTGACCTAAGTTACAGTGGAAGACAGTGTTTTGATGGGATACTGTAAAACTAAAGTAATGTACACAAACACTCTACTCTAGGTGGTAAGTTTGTTTTTCATAAGGATATGGATTAGCAATTCTGAAACTAGTTGACACATTAGGAAATATATTGTAGCTAACTGGAGTTAAATTTCTCACTGTTGGTCAAAGAAGTTAAAAATAAACAAAAGGAGAATGCTAGAATAAACTCTGTGGTGCTGGATAGGAGTTGGAAGTATCAGTATGAATCCATGTCACTTCTAATATATCTATCCAGATAGATGGATAGATTGATAGATGAATAGATAGATGTGTATACCTGTGTTTATATTCCTACATACATTTCCAGGCTCTGCTGAGAGGGTCCAGAAGCACTGACACCCTAGTATCAATGAGCACACTTAGCTCCCAGATCTTGGTTTCCAAATATCATTCTCCAATAAAAAGAACCAGGTTTTCTTGGAGAAATGGCTAATTCTAGGGTGGAGATGGAAAATACAATATGAACCTGGACCATCTTGTAGTGTCAGAAGTAGGAAAGTGCTTTAAATAAAACACAGCAAATGATGAGATGTGTCAAAAGGAATCAATCTGAAAGACTTCTCAATGGCTCAAGCTGGAAAACTGTGAGCAACATAATAAATAATGGTAGCATTGGATTATTATACAGAGAATAAAATAAATATCCATGAGTCTATACTGACGTAAAATAGATTAAATAAGAAAGGAAGAAAGAAAGAGGAATAAAAAAGAATAAGAGAAAGAAAGGAAGAAGGACGGGAGAAGGAGGGAGGGAATCTTCCTCACAGAATTCCAAATAATAAATGTGGCTGGATAGCATGAAATAGAGAATCGCCACTAGAACACCACAGTAATAATTATTGTGGGTAAGGCTGACTGATGAATGCAAAAACTGTGGGTGAAATTAAAAAAAAAGAATACATTTGCAGAGCCTCAAATCATCTGCCTCAAAATATATAACTTTTTTATGTTAATTACTTTAAAAGACCTATGACTATTGAAAGCAAAAATTATAACACTGTATTGTGGGATTTATAACATGAGAAGATGTAAAATTTATGATAACAATAGCACAAAGGACAGACAGAGGTAAATGGAACTGTTCTGTAGCAAGTCTTCCATATTTTACATTGATTAAACTGGTGCACTATTAAGTCTAGGTAGGCTGTGATATGTTAAAGATGCATATTGTAATCTGGACCAACCACTAAAAAATGCAAAGATGTGTCACTTAAATGCTAATAAAGGAATTAAACAGCATACCAAAAAACGTTTGTACAAGACTGTTCACAGGAGATGACCTGCACGTCCCCAGGACGAAGAAGAGCCCACTGCGACGCATCCACAGAGCAGAACGCCCTCAGCTGTGCCGAGGAGCAAACGCTGACACACACATGCTGGGAGAGACTCATCAACCTCGTGCCGAGGGAAGCAAGCTGGACAGAAAACAATACACGTGTGATGATTTCAGCCAAGATGAACCTATGCTGAAAAAACCAGAACAGTGGTTGCCTCGGGGGAAGGAAGAAATTGCCTAGGAAGGAACAGGAAGGGGTTTTCTGGGGGTGATGGAAATATCCTGTTCTTAAAGGGGTGAAGGTTATATGGGCATGTTTATTTGCCAAAAATGTAAGGTTGAGATTTGTGCCTTTCAGTGTGCGTACTTCTTACCCCCCCCACACACACAAAGGACTAAAAGAATAATAAAGTGATGTGGGAATGGGATGGAGTGTGGAAGAAACAAAAATGGCAGATGATTAGTAGTTGTTGAAGCTGGGTGACGAGCCTACTATGCTGTTTTGTTTATTTTGTATATTGTTTAAATTGTTCTGTAATAAAACACTTGTATAAGAAGACAAACTCGATATATAGTGTTCGCTGGTAAGGTGTCAGCTACCTTTGGGGAGGAAGGAGGGAGAAAGGGATTGTCGGGGCCTGAGTGAAGCTGGTGCTAGTTCTTGGTCACACAAGTGTGTTCACTTTGTAATAATTCTTTGAGGTTTACATGGATGACTTCTGCGTATATTTCTATACGCATGTTATACATCAATAAACATTTTAAATCCGGTATATTTGCAAAAAGATCCTAACTCAATATCTCAGAATAACAGCAGTGTTTTGTTTTAAAGTGGAACACGTTCACTCATGATATCATCAGATGGATTTTAATACTCCCAAGTATCTAGTAATGCCCTCACCCTTGAGTGGCCCCCCTGGGTGGTTCCATTTTTGCCTCAATTTGGCAAGTGGCATGGCTTTGAGTTTTTATGATGGGTATGGGCCCTTAAGGTGGGTGGGTTCCAAGGGGAGGATCTCTGCAGCGACCCTGATCATGAGGTCCAGAGGGAGGAACATGGCAGGCTGGATGGATGGAGGGGATGGTAGGACAGATGGCCTTGAAAAGGCAAATTCCAGGATCCCATGCACCTGGTATTTCTATTTTAGATATTGAATTTACATTTCAAATACTGGCCAGGGAGCTTCCACCAGGGCTGCAAGCAACCTCAGCAATAGCCAGGCTGGTGAGCCCCACCCCTACCTGAGTACTGGCCCCAAAGGATGCAGCCCAACCACACTGCACAACTCTGGGGGATTGGCAAGGCATGGAGAGATGACATTGTATAGAGAAGAGGCGGAGTAGAAGGTGGGGTGTAGAAGCAGAGGGGCGTGGGCCAGGGGTGGAGGGACAGGTGGGAGTGGGGTCCCCTAGCTGTGTATGCTTGGTGCTTTTGTCTCTTAACCATTCCCTGCTGGGAGCTTGCAGGACAGCAGGACTACAACTCCCAAGATGCTCTGGGCACGGGGCGGTGTCTAGCCCTGGGGGGAGGAGCAGGGCTGTGAAGGCTTGCCTCAGGGCAAAACCGCCGTTGACTCAGGACTCTGGTCCTGCACCCGCTCCAACTGGACTGAGTCCCGGAGGGATGTGACGGGACGAGAGGGACCAGGGAGTTAGGAGGGTGTGGCAGCTGCATGGGCAGCTGCGGGCCTGCAGCGTGCAACTGCTTTTGTCCAAAATTGAAGCTGAACTCATGCCTCTTCCCCACCGCCTCCCTCCGTTGCTTGATTCCTCCTCCCCCCTGTGTGCCTGTGGGTCTTTCCACAGCCTCCTACCTAGTCCAAGGCCAGGTGCTTCTCTAAAGTGCTTATGGGAACTGGTTTGACATCCCAGAAACTTTCCACTTTGCCTGCTGCCCTCTGCCTTCTCCAGCCAAAGTGCCATCATTTCATCAGCTTTTGGGAGACATTCGCCCTTGTGGCCCCTCTTGCAAGCCCAACTGAAGAGTTTGCAGGGTGGTAACATTGGCTGTTGCTTGCCTTTTTCGCAGATGTGGAAGTTGAGGCATGTGTGAGGTTACTCACTGGTTTCCCCACAATCCACTAAGAGCAGAGGAGAACAAATCAATTCCCAGGCAAGTATCTAGTAGGCCGTTTTCACCAACCCATTCCAGTGCAGAGGCCTCCAAAACAGCATCCTTAAGATGAGAATAGCTTAAGTATTTTGCCCTTTAGATTGATCACCTAATCTCAGCTCAGGCCTGAGTGGCCAGTCTCTCAGGGACAAGGGTGGTGATTCTGATCCCTCAGGAAGAGACCAGTGGTCCAGCTTTGCGAGAGGGATATTCGTGGTAGACAGCACCTGGGCAGCATTTGAAACCCGTCAGCTTTAACATCTCTGTTTTGGATTCAGGCAAGTTTCCCAGATAAACACACCTTGGGATAGTCAGATGTACCGTATTCTTTAAAAATTGATTACATCAGTGAAAAGAACAGAACATAAAATATCCTGCTCATTTGCAAAAGATAAAATGCAAGCAAGACTTTCTTGTTAATTTTTTTCTGCTCATTCTCTTGGCTGTACTGTACGCTTGAATGCAGAAAAAAAAACTTGAATTGCCATATTCTCTTTTCCTGAGATTAGTAAATTAACTTAAAAGTCTTATTGAAACCTGTGGAGGAATGATTAGCAGTTTTTCTGATTTATGTCATCCTTAAAAGTCTGGGCGTTGATTTAAATGAAAACAAGTCCTTGTTTATATCAAACACCCCAATAGGTTACATTTCCGATTCCTGAATGTGTAATATTATCAAAACAACTGGAAAACCTGGTCATCGAAACTAGACCCTGTCACTTTGTCAAGAATTTGCCTCTTTATGAATTAATGACACATGAATTCTTCAACATTTTTGTAAAGAAAGGATGAGAATCTCTGCAGTGTCTCTGAATGTGGCAAGACAGGGAATTCTCGTTAGACCGCAACCTCGGGTTCTTCTCTCGTGTTCAACAGGCCCGGGTGGTAGTCCGTGTGGTCAGGTGCAGCACCGCTCCCCAGCCCCCAGTGTTCCATCCTACTCTGGCCTGTGACCTCTTCAGGGGGTTCTGATGACACTCGTCCACAAGTGTTGGAAGGAGACATTGTAACGTGAGGATATTCCTCATCTTGAAACAAGAATTAATTGAGAGGAAAGTCTCTGGGTCTGTGTGCTCCGATGCACTGCTGTTGGGGTGTGGCTGCAGTGACCACTGTGCTCCCAGCAGTCCCCACAATGGCTGCCTCATACATTTGATCTTCTGGTGCAACCACAGCAGCTGTTGACAGAGCTGGGCGCTCACCATGGTTAAGTGTCTTCCATCAATTTTGTGGCTCTGACCCTCCTCTGATCAGCCCCTTCTCATTCCTAACTGCTGCATTGATTGCTTTGTAGTTGTTTCCTAGGAGCCACTGTGTGTAACTGGATTTCACAGTGTCTTTAGGGACCCACCTTCACTACACGAGTCACTGTACAACAGCCACTTATCCTGGTGTAGCCCATGTTCGTCCTCTAAAGTGGAGCTGTGAAGAACCCTGCTTACTCGGAGCTCCTCTCATTCTCATGCTGCTGGGGCTGCTTATGAAGCTGGGCATCTCGTCTTTGGTCTCATCACATTATTCTTTTCATCGATTATTCTGAAGTCGGATACGACTTTGTTAATAATGTGACACTGGCTGTCACAGGCACTTCTATGTATCTTCCTCAACAGCTCTGTGAAGTATGCCTGTGATCCCCATTTTACAGGGGGGACACTGAGGCTCAGAGAGGTCGAGTAGCTTCCTTCACACAGTTTCTTGGTGCCTTTTGAGTCTCCACCTGGAACTCCGCCTCTCAGGTGTGTGCACTTAGCTGGTGTTCCACTTTGTCCCTCTCTGCCAGCCTCACCAAAGGCACACGGCCCATCCTGAGTCCATTGTCTGCTAGTTGGCAGTCACCCTGCACAAACAGGCCCTGGGTGGGGAGTGGACTAGCAGGGCGTGGTCGTCCGGCCTACCCTGGGCAGATTCTAGGTTTATTGCAAGAGCTGGAGTAGTGGAAGATACTGACCGTCACTCACCTGCAAGGTTTCTTATGTAGAAATACTCCACTGACTTTTTACAGGTGTCATGTCTTTTTGTCTTCATTGCTCCTCTGGGCTTTCTCCTACAGTCCGTGTTGTGCAGTAACATACAGTACAGAGACTGGTGAACATAATATTGTTGCCCTGCACCAAACGGTCACATCATTCATTTTTCTAATTATGAAAGAATTACATACTTCGTAAAAAAAGGCAAATTACACAGATCTATGTAGAGTAAAGTGAAACCTTCCCCTTCCATCCCCTTCCCTGCACACTCACTCCCCTACTCAGAAGGAACTATTGTTAAGAGGTGGCAGCTTATTCTTCTGGACATTTCCTATGAATTTATAAATACACATAAAGATTTTTTTAACATAAATAAATTACATAACTACATCGTTTTGCAGCTTGCTGTTTCCCAAAACATATATCATAGACGTCTCTCCTTATCAGTGCAAGTCCCTCTAACTTAGCTTTTTAGAAGTTTTAGAGCTACTCCAAAGAACAGGAATACCATGATCTGTTTATTTCTTCTTTGATAGAGATGGGGTTATTTCCAGTTTCACTATTATACATAATGCTGCAGTAAGATCCTTGTATGGAATTTATTACACTGCTATTCAACTGCTCAATTTGCTTTGTTCCCTTTTAGTCAGAGACTATGATATATTTTTAACAATTTTATGGGAATTGTTTTATAGGGAAATTAATTTTATCTCTGAATCAAGACATTTATGGGGAAACTGGAGTTCAAGGTCATCCATCTCAGTATTCTGGAGAAAAATCATGAAACTTAGAAGATATTATGCTAGCTGCATCACATTCTAACAAGTCACGTTAACAATTTAAAGTTGAATGTTTGGGCTGGCCCGGTGGCGCAAGTGGTTAAGTGCGCGTGCTCCGCTGCGGCGGCCCGGGGTTCGCGGCGGCCCCAGGTTCGCGGGTTCGGATCCCGGGCACTCACCGACGCACTGCTTGTCAAGCCATGCTGTGGCGACGTCCCATATAAATTGGAGGAAGATGGGCATGGATGTTAGCCCACGGCCAGTCTTCCTCGGCAAAAAGAGGAGGATTGGCAGATGTTAGCTCAGGGCCGATCTTCCTCACAAAGCAAAAATAAAAAACAAAATAAATAAAATTGAATGTTAGTATAGCCTTACAGTCTTTGTTCAGAAGAAGGATGACATTTTCTTGTCTTGAAAACTTCTGACTCCAGGGGCTCTCAGTTGGGCTTCAGAGAGGATAAGATGTTGGTGTTGTATCTGTTTCTCTTCAGCTGTAGGCTGCATCTTCTAAAGATCATAGAATTGAACATGGTCCAATCTATATATATGATTTGGGTCAAAAATTCAAAGTAATGAACCCAAGATAGGAATCTATAACTTTGGTTCATTTTTAAAGTTTTTTATTTATTTATTTTTTCCCCCAAATCCCCAGTAGATAGTTGTATGTTATAGCTGCACATCCTTCTAGTTGCTGTATGTGGGACGCGACCTCAGCACGGCCGGAGAAGCGGTGCGTCGGTGCGCACCCGGGATCCGAATCCGGGCTGCCAGCAGTGGAGTGCGCGCACTTAACTGCTAAGCCACCGGGCCGGCCCTATAACTTTGGTTCTTAATGAAGAATTTCCTTTGATATCCTCAAGTCTCTGTGATTACTAGTAAAAACTCACCTGTGGATGAAGAGATGTGGTTCTGCTGGCAATGTCTGGCTTGAACATCTATAGTTAAGGCTGCCACATCCCTAGGTAGATTAGACTTGACCTCTCCATGACCTCTGCCCTTGTTCTTTGACGTGGGAAAAATAAGAATTTAAAAAAACTGTTGTTACTAGCACTGAATGCTAGAAATGCCCATTAAAGAGTGAGTTTGATTTGGTAAACCAAAGGGAGTATAAGCAGAAGAAAATCTTTAATATCTATGAAATTTCAAGAAGTTCTAAATTTTTTAAATGTAACTCTATTTTTGCAACAATGCAAAATGTATATATATGAATGAAATATCCCTCTGTCTATTTCTTAACTTGTTTCCATTGATTTGATGGATTTATCCTCTAATCAGGATTCCAAGTGTGAAAGAACATCTTGGTATTTCAAAGAAAAGAAGCCATTGATATTTGATTTGCTTTTAGCTCGGCATCCTACAGGTTTGAGGAATAAATTATCATGTAATGATACAATGATTCTGAAATCTAATTGTTAATTAGAGGAGTGTAAGGGATGATTGAATAGTGGTTCATCTCCATGGTCAGGGGTATTGTACACATGGACATGTAAACACGAATCAGGAAGCTGCTTCAGCCCCGTGACATCGCTGAGAACCACAGTGCAGGAGGATCTAGGGGCACAGCCCTTTGCCTCGATCTCCTGGGTTACATGTAGATCCAGAGGTCTTGACAGTGGCTTCAGAGCAGCTAACTTTTGTCTATTTCTCCCCTTCCTTCTCTCCAGCTTATCTCAAACAGTCCTGACTACCATGTTTTAAAGTAAGGCCAATTATAGTTATTTACATGAGCTTCTTGTTCATTATTGAAGAGTAATAATCAGGCATAACATTAAATATCATTTAATCTACCTAAATAAATTTGTTGTACCTTTTAATTGATTAGAACACTAAAGTTGGTTCAGAGTTTGATATTCACCAAGTGCGTTAATCTGCTTACAACTGCCATGTGCCTCACTCCTCTTAGAAGTGTATCATTGGCCCATCACAAGATTTTAATGACTCAAATCATCATAAATTAAGATAATGCACTCTCTTTTTGATGACCGGGAAGCACATGGGTCCATTTTGGAAATATGCCCATCTGTCTTTTCTCCCCATGGGAAGTTTCTTGTCACTAGGTCTCCAGTGGCTTGCACAAGCCCTAGGTCTGTAATAGCTTGGTGCCTCTCCTTCTACTTGGGGTAGAAATAAAAGAGGTCAGAGAGACTTATTAAAGTTTTGGTTGCATGAAGTCTTCTATGAAGACCATCCATACATATTGTTCTGGATAGCTCTCTGTTCCTAAGACTACTAGTTATTTTAAGGGCTTGTCAGAAACCGTGAAAGATCTGATGTTTTACCTTACCTGCAAACCAATAAGTTAGCCTACAATGGTCTTACAGATGCTGGCAAAAGTCAAGAGACCCATGCGTCAGAGACAAAGGACTTAATGACACAACAATAGCGGTGGCTAGAGTATCAGCATTTGCACCAGTTCAATAAATCTCACTTCCTACAGGGTGATACACAGTGGGCCAGGTGACATGCAGAGAGATGCAAGATCTCAGAGCCTAAGGAACTCAAATCTTTGATAACGGGCAGGATGTCTGCTAACCTTTGCCCTGGGGGCGGGGGGTGTTATTTTTATTATACTGGGCAGTAAGCCAGGCTGCCCTTTGCTCCAGAGGAGGCCACTATTTCTATCTTCCAAGGCTGACAGCTCTACACACATCCTAAAAAGACAGCCTGGTTTTACTGGCTTTCAAAGATAAGCTTGAGCGAGACTTGATCATCATTCAGTTCTTCTGTGTCCTGTTTTGAGATTGTGCAAATATGTTCTTTTCTCTGTAAAGTTCACTAACTTTATTCATACATAAGAGATGCTTTTTGTTTTATTTATTAAGTTGAAATTTTCTTATTAGAGAAAATGATGAAACTATTATGGGTTGGATGTGAAAGTATGTTTTCTCAGGAAAAATGTGAAAGTAGATCGGTGCTCGCAGAACTTTGCCACAAGGAGCTGATAGCAACTTAAATGATTTTAATTTGAATACTGTTTTGTACAACTTTCTTCCATCTTACATCATCCTCTCTGCTTCCTGTAATTCCCATATGGGAATGGGGCAGTTTCAGGGATTCACTGAACTCATATACAGTATTCAAATGGTTTTGTCTGTTGTGGTTTTTTAATTGAGATAAAGTTGACATACAACATTAAATTAGTTTCAGCGGTACGACATAATGATTCAATGTTTGTATATATGTTGAAATGATCACCACAATAAGTCCAGTTAACATCCGTCACCATATAGAGTTACAAATTTTTTCTCTTGTGATGAGGACATGGCATATTTCAAGGTGCAGAAGAATCAACGATGATGTCATACATTTCCATAGACAGCTTGATGAATTTGGACTTAAGCATACACCCTTGAGACTGTCACCACCATCAAGGCCACAAACATATCCATCATCTCCCAAAGTTTTCTCTCACCTCCTTTATTACTATCATTCTGTTGTAAGAACTCTTAATATCTACTCTATTAGCAAATGTAACGTATGCAATACAGTCTTGTTAGCTGTAGGCACTATGTCGTATCCTAGATTTCCAGAACTTATTTATCTTGATAACTGAAACTTTGTATCTTTGAACATCAGCTCCCCATTTCTCCATCTCCCCAGCCCCTGGCAACCACCATTCTAATCTCTGCTTGTGTGAGTTTGACTATTTTAGCTTCCACAAATAAGGGAATATTTGCCTTTCTCTGTCTGCCTTATTTCACTTAGCACAATGTCTTTTAGGTGCATTCATGTTATCAAATATAGCAACAATTCCTTCTTTTTTCAATGTTGAAGAATATGCCATTTCTTTATCCCTTCATCCATCAGTGACGTTTAGGTTACTTCCATATCTTGGCTATTGTGAATTTGCTGCAATGAACATTAGAGGGCAGATATCTCTTTGAGACCCTGATTTCAATTCCTGTGGGTGTCTACCAGAAGTGGGATTGCTGGATCATAAGCTAGTTTTCACTTTTGGAGGAAATTCCATACTGTTTTCCATAATGGCTGTACTAGTTTACATTCCCACGAGGTTTCCTTTTCTCCACATCCTCACCAACATTTGTCATCTTTAGTTTTTTTGATAATCGCCATCATAACAGGTGTGAAATGATAGCTCATTGTGGTTTTGATTTGCATTCCCTGATTTGTGATGCTGAACAACTTTTCATACACCTTCTGGCCACCTGTATGTCTTCACTGGAAAAATTTTACTCTGGTCCCTTGCCCATTTTTAAATTGATTTGTCTTTTTGTTTTTGAGCCAAACAAAAAAAGAGAACAAAATTTCCAGGCATTATGGGTGCTTCCCAGTTGATGCAGATGGCTTTGTATTTACAGTGGTACAAAAAGATCGTGTTTCGTGCTTTTTCTTCAGCTTGTCATAAGACCAGCAGTAGCTGTGGCACGGCAGATAATCGGGATGTTCTGGGTTTGGAGGTTTACAAAATAAATGAGTGGTAAGGAATTTTTTATTTTTCCAAGGAAATTATTGTGATCATAGTCCATGGAATCCAGGATTGATAGGTGTAGGAGGAAATTAAGGTGAGAATCGTTGATCTGGCATTACTACTGATCTTGAGGGACAGGTATCTACTGTATGAATGTTTGAATAAAAATATTAGAGATCAGGCATCTGTGATGGGTGAATATGTTTTCTGAGTTGTTTACTTTTGAACATAACCATTTGGATTATGTGAACATCTGGGATATGGGAGTAAGTTGCTAACAGGGGGTGGTTGATAACGTCACTATTGATTTAACCTCTATGAACACAAAGTGGTCAATGGATTAAGCAAATGAGTAGACAGAAAACACAGAAATGGTAAGATTTGGGATTTAGTAAAGGACTGGGGGCCGACTGTCCTGAGAGGGAATGCCAGGACCTGTGCGGTTGAGAGTGACAAGGAAAAGAAGAGAATAGACTAACACTCAAACAAGGAGGGCGTGTTAACAGGATGGAGGGGGAAATGCTCTGGAGGAGCCTTGAGTTTTGACCTTGAGCTTTCTGTTCTTGATGCAAGTCTGCCTGATGACATCCCAGGACACAGGTCAGATATATCCCGAGTGCGTAGAGGGAGGGTGGAAGTACAAAACAGCCAGGATAATTGTCCTAAAAAGGCAGGCCTCTTTTATCATTTGACCCAGTTTCATGGTTTGTTTTTATAGGGTAAGAGGAAAAGAAGGATGATAAGTCACGTCTTCACAGAAGAAGCAGCGTAACTGTGGGAACCAGTCCAAACCAAAGCCTGGTTTAAGCATTTCCATTCTTTTGAGGTTGTCCAGTGACATATTCAAGAGGCCAGTTACTAGAATCCCATCCCATCCTGGCAATTTCTGGTCTCTGAGAGGACAACTTGGACCAGCCCCACCAGATCTGCTGGCCCGAGAGACCGCAAGGACTCCAGGCCTGCAGCAGTGCATGACAACACGTAAGTCCTTTCAATCTTGCCAAAACGTTGTAAAAACTTGCACCTAGTCACACAGGTGAATCCCTGCCAGGTGTGCTCGCAGGTGGTCTGCATTCCAGGTCCCATTCCCACTCCTGCTGGTCTTCAGATTTGGCAGAGATGATTCCAGGAACTGATCTGTGCATTCCACAGCTCCACTGTGGAGGTATCAGGAAGGAGGAAAGGGCAGTGAAGAGCACAGGAGCGAGACTGGTGATAGCACTGATGGCGGACACACTTGCTAGCAAGGCAGAGAAAGTGAGGGTCTAAGAAGGCCGTCCTGACAGCAGATGAAATGGAGCAGGCACCTCAGTGAGGTCTCTTGGCAGCGTCCCTAATGTTTCCTTGCTTTGAGCTCTTGAAACTTTAAAATATATTGATACTTTTCTTTTATTAAACTCTGCTTCGAGACATAGAAAATATAGACAACAGTTTCTTTCTGAGGTGAGAGGTTGAGTTTCAGGTGAGGAGAGAAAGATCTTCCTTTTTCATGCTGTTCTCTCATTTTCCTTTACTATGTATATTATTTATTTGTACTTTAAAGTCAGCAGCGAGTTATCAATGTCACGGGATGATTCAGTTTTTCCCCTCACAGTCACAGTAAAACCTACTAAAAATGGATTATTCTTTTTGTATAATATTCCAATAGATTCCAAAATATTATTTCAAACGCACTTTTGTGTCTATGTTCTCAAATTAGATATTTACTTCTTGGTCTCCATTTTTCTGTTCTCTGTTGCATGCTAATTCAGAGTTGCATCTAAGGAAATACCAGATTTCCCTTAGATTTTTGGATCCATATGTGTTGGAAATTTGATTCATGGAGATGAACATGGCAGTTGGGGGATCGTGCGATTATCAAAAGAGATCTTTTCAGCATCAGTAATGCGGAAAGAACCCACTGCTTGTTGGGATTTAATTGTCTATTTGAGGGATCAAGCTTTCACTGTTGGCTCTTCTCTTTCTCTTTGGAGAGAAAGTACAGCCTTCCCAGTCTTTCCGTTACCAAATCACTTTCCTGGGTGGCTGTGCCATGTCAGGAAGGGCTTGGGATGCTGGGAACCAGGATTCATTTTCAGCTTCTGGTTGTCCTGAGAAGGCTTCCCTGGCAGAGTGCAGCCTGTGTGTCTGGGTGACACTTGCAGCCATCAGAAATGAGGGGATAACTCACAAATGCCAAGCGATTCATCTGGTCCTTGTCTTACAGGGTGTTCCCAAGGGATGAGGTTCAAAATGCCACTTGGTAACCATTTGAAAGCTCCTAGTCATGGGGTGGGTTCTCGGTGCGAGCTCAGAGCAGTGTCTGTTCACCACCAGATGGGAAGCATTTCAGTATTTTAATTGGTAAGGCTGTGTTCATGCACGTCCATGGACCATCGGTTCAGTGGCATTCCCTGCTGTAGCCCCCCACACCTCTGTCGTGCGTCATCTTTGAAAGCTCCAAACAGTGTTCACACTCCAGCAGGTGGTGGTAATGTAACCACAGCACAGGACTGGGGACAAAAACACAAAAACCCAGGGGCAACACAGTTTATGGGCTCAGGCCCAATTGCCCCATTTGGACGAGTTGGTAACACCAACACTTAGTGTGTAAACTGGAGGATTGTCCAAGACCATGGACCTCAGAATGACACGGGCTCAGAAGTCACCTTGGACAGCAAGGGACAGTGTGAGGTCACTCACTGACCAGGATTATGGTCCCTTATACTGGCCAAGTAGAGCTCACCCGGGATCCATCGAGGGAGGAGGCTTGGGGCCTTCTGGGGAATTTCTGCCCTAAAGGGAATTGCATAAGGAAGGCAGGGGTGCTGAAAATCCTAGTTCACAGGGAGCAGTCATGTTTATGGAACGAGACCCAGCAGTAGCCTTAAAAGCTGCGTCACAAATCTTTCCGCCTGGATACAAAACAAGCAGGAGAAGGAATTCAGAGTCCTGGACAAGGATCCCAGCAGGATTCAAATCCAGGTCAGGGGTGAACAGGGAGCTCCTAGAGGGGCCTCAGGAGCGAGGTCCTGCCTGCCTTTAGTCCATTTGCAAATGAGCTTCCTTGGGCCTTGTCCTCTCAACGTGAAAGTTTTGATCTTTTTACATTGTTTTCATCACTTAGAGCTGATGCAATTCCAGAGATTCAACTAGAAAACTACAAGTTCCTAAAATTTAGTCAAAAGAAATCTCAAAAAGAGGAGCAGAAAAAGTTCCCTGTTCCTCAAGAATGGAGAAAGGCAGCCCCTGCCTGTGGCACGACGTTGTCCTGGGTAGTGCTATTTTAAAGACACCCACATTTCAGTGGTTGTTGCTCTGCCTGTGAAAGTACCTTCAACCTTAAAATCCCAAGAGAAAGGGTGGGGGCCATGTCTGCTCCTGGAGGAGCTGAATGATACTGAAATGAACTGATCTTCGGAATTATGGGGACTTGGGAGTGTCCCCACTAAGCAGGGAAGGGGCTGGCCCTTCTCCCTTCGCCCACAGACAATAAGCTGATGAACCCAGAAGAGTTCGTGATTCAAGGAGAAATGTGAGATTCAGTGTCTCACTTACATGCCTACAGAAAGCGACAGAACCACACCACAACTCCCAGCTCTAAAGGGAACAGGACTTTAATATAATATTCAAATAGGGCATTTATTATTTACAACAAATAACTACTGTCCCTCCCCAATGGGTGAATAGGTGCTGGGGTAGAGACATCAGGGAGCTGGGGTGGGGTCGTCCCCTCTCTCTTGGGTTTCAGGGGACCTCAGAGATCAGCTTACAATGCTCCCCTTCCCGTCAGGTGGGAGGAGCTGGCCCAGTGCATCGAAAGCCTCCCAGCTGTGTCCCCGCTGCTGAGGATGGGGCTGTGATCGGCCACTGGTACAGGGCTCGGTGTTGGGGCCTGGGGACTGAGTAGAAGAGTCGGGTTACCCTGGGGGGCCTCCCTCAGAATCATGGCCCCCACCCTGTCCCCACTGCACTGAGTGCTCCAGACTCTGTGCTCAGTGCTGTCAGCCACCAGTACCCCATTTGTCCCTGCCACGCAAGAGATCATTTGGTATCACCTATTTCACAGAGGAGGAAACGGAGTCTCAGGAAGCTGAAGAGAGTCACCCCAGTCACAGGACTGCTCAGTAGTGGAGCTGGGATCCCAGTGCCAGCTGTCCAACTCCCCAAGGGCACGTTTAGCCCGAAGCTTTACTGAACCCCTGGGAGTCAGTCACCACGGCCCAGACACTCACTCACCCCTGACCTTAATGATGGCGGGTTCTTCTTATCCTTGAGTATTCTTCTGGCCAACTAGGTCTGGGGGGTCCAACTGGCAGGACAGGCTGTAGCTCCAGGACAGAAAGGCACCTGTGAGCCTACCAGGAGACACACCTCAGGTGTCCCCCCACTGCCTGCCCAGCAGCTGGAGTCTAGGAGTCCCAGAGGTCGCCATGCAATAAGACCTGGGGCTGAGTGGGGGGCCACGGAGACAGGCTCTCTGGACTGGCCAACAGGGAGCGTCCACCCCTGCCCTCACCCAACTCCTGCCCGGCCTCACCTATCATTCTCGTTGAGCAGCTCCATGTCCTAGAACCAGGCCCCAAATCGCTCCTCGGGCTCTAGGTTGTAATTCTTTGCGGCCACCTGGAGCAGAAGGATCGCCCTCATGACTGGGTATTCCTGGGACCAGAGGGAAGGAGAGGATACAGATAGGGCCTGGGTGGGGGATGCTTCATGGACCTTGTGGGTGGTGAGGAGTGGGGCAGGGGACCATCCTGGGAACCCTCCTTCCCTCCAGTTCCATCCAGGCTCTACCTGTTCTCAGAATGGGAATAATCAGCCCCTCCTCCAGGATGTTTTCCTTGATGTCATCTTCCCCTCAACCCACCCGCCAATTGGTTGGGTCTCCCACTTCTCTGTTATCAAACTCTTCCACTAAATGTAAGATACAGGGGGTGGAGCCAGGGACTGTTCTGCCCAGAGGGTCTCTGATTTCCTCCTCCTTCCCCTCCCCTGCAGGCAGTGCGGCAGCTGTTCACTTCAGTCCTCTTCTCAGGTTGATCTCATTCCCCTGGAAGGCAGAGAGCCAGAGTCCATCAGACAGGGCCCTCTAGCCTGACTAGACCCCTAGGCCCACCCCTTCTCATGTTGCACTACTGCCAGGTCCCCAGAGGGGGCCGGGCATGCACAGAAAACAGGACTTGGACCTAGGCTGGGATCTGGGCTCCAGAGAAGCAGGACATGGGGGAGAGGCTGAGGGACCTGGCAGCACAACCCTCTCTGATGACAGACTTGGAGGATGAGGCCTCAGGCAGAGGGGACTGCTCAGCCACTTATGTGCTGCCTGACTTGGAGGGGTCTGACATCTCTCTCCCTCCATGGGCAGCGTGGGAGGGAGAGGCTGCATCCAGCTCAGATAAAACCTCAAGCAGCTGTGCCGTCAGGCAGATCTGAGCTTCCCCAGCCTGAGGAACCGGAATGGGTGTCTCAGGTGGAGCCTCTGTTCACTCATCCCTAAGATGGGCCTGATGCCCCAGCTCCCAGGGGTGGCTGAGAGGCTCTTATGACAGGAGATGTGCCAAGTGCTGAGAGCTCAGAGCTCAGTTCGGGGGCTCCCCATCCCAAGGCTCAGGATCCTGGTCCTCCCTGCCTGGTCCTCAGGTGCGCCCATCTCGAGATTATCACCCATCAGCAGGTGCAGCATCAGCAGGTGACCAAGGAAAGTGCCAAGATAGGGGACGACACTTTGTGATATCGGGGTGTGGGTGGGATGAGTCCTTGCTCTCAAGTCAGCCCCCTGCAGAGCCTCCCCTGAAAAGTCCTCACCCTCAGCCTCCTGGCCCACCCCAGGGTTCCCACGGGGAGCAGCCAAGACCCTTAGCAGCCTCCCCTCAACTCCTCCTCCTTTCACAGCCCAAGAAAACCACACTCCTCCTCCTCACCTCCCAGGGCCGGCTTCTGGCAAATCACAGGGTGTGCAGTCCCTGGCCCTCCCCACAACAAACCCATCCTGCACCAGCTCTTCCAGGCCCTCACCCCGGTCACTTCTACTGGGGGATTCAGGCACTGTGGCAGCAAGAGGAAGGGGCCTCCTCTCTTGATTTGAGGGCCTCCAGCTGGGAGGGCAGAACCCCTCCCCCACAGGCACACTCATCTGCTGCTGCTGCTGCTTCTCCTGCACTCTCTGGGGGCTGATCTGTGGGGGGGCAAACGTGGAGGGCCTCTGCTGCCAGGGTCGAGGTGAGTGTCAGTAAGACCATAGTCCCCTCACTCCATTTCTCTCCAGCACCGCTGGCCTCTGACCGTGGACATCTGACTCCAGGCATCTGGTACCAATAGCACTCCATCCTCCAAGGTGTTGTGATCCTAGAACAAGCCAAGCTCCAACTCTCACTCTGGGTGTGAGCTTGGGCTTTGGGCCAGGCCTCCCCGAGGCTGTTTCCTCATCTGGAAGGTGTGAGAATTCCAGCTACCTCACAGGTTCTCCTGAGGACTCAGTGTCACATGACACTGTTCTCGCCCTCACTCTTCCAGGTGGATCAGGCAGAAAGCTCCCACAGTCCTTTCTTCCCTCTTACCTCATCACCCCCTTGTGTGGCCTGCAACTGAGGCTCAACTTGGGGAGGACTGGCCCCCAAGTTCACTCTCAGCTTTCAGGGTTCAGTTTGGACTGAGAGCCTGAGTTTCTTTCTGTCTGTTGGCCTGGGCAATCTCGTGCTTCTCTCCTCTCTAGGCGTCCACATTGGGCAGCCCAAAAACACTGGTATTTGATTCCTCAGTTACAGGGATTCGACAGAGTGAGAGAGAGAGAGAGAGAGATGGGACATGAAAGAGGGAGTAAGAGGAAGTGAGAGACTTTTTTAGTTAAAATTTAGACAAGACATCCCATCACTTTGGCTGTTATTATGTTAAGAAGCCAGTTACTAACTACTTAGTGGTTCCACTGGGATGGCTATACCATGGGTGGCGCTTACTAGGTACCACTGTGGAGATTGCCCACCTCGTATGCGAAGATGAGGCACTTGGGTCACATTCTCCATTAAACAGGAAACAATTGAATGGTTTTATGCCACAGGATGGCAGTATCTAAATTTCCATTAGTTTCAACCCCCTCATGATGCTGACCTGAAAATGAGGCCAAGTTGGAAGCGACTGTTCCAATATCACATTGCTAGAACCCAGGCCTGTTTTGAGTGGTGTTCTGTGCTACCTGTCACCCCTTCTTGTTATTCTTCCATCTCTAAGTTTGTGCCTTACGTACATGTGACACCAGCCCACAGGGGTAATAGATATTATGTCATATACACCGGGTGACATCCCTAGGAAGTAGATTCTAGCCTGATCCCCATGGTGCAGGTTTAGAGACTGAGGAGGACCTGAGAGGTACAGGGACTTTCTCAGGATGAAGAACTGGTAAGAAAAAGGAGGTCTGCATTCGTCTCTGTCTCCTCAAAGCTAAGACCCGACTTAGGTTTCCAGGGAGCTGTGGCTAGGGCTGTGTAGGCTCCTTGTGTACAGTTCAAGAGATGACATGGGGGAGGAGGGTTAGCAGCCAGGGCACAGGCGGCAGCTCTGGACAAGTCTGATTGAGGGAAGGGGCCCAGGTAAAGGAATCTTGAAAAATGACCTCACTTCCTTGGTCATAAACCTCAACAGATCTTAGAACTCTGGTAACCAGGCACCCACAGCCCCCAATTCAGCTCACTTGACTGGAGACAGTCAACAGGCAAAAATATTTTGTTGTTGTATCCCAAATTTTGGAGGATCTAGGCTCAAAAAAAACCCAGAAAGAGAAACTTTTTGGTCGTTGCCGACGTTGGCTCAGCCCTCATCCCCGACGCCTCTGGACATCTGGCAGGAGGCAGTGAAGGGTAACACGGGACAGCCCAGGAAAGGCTAGTGCAGGCCAGGACACAACTGTGATCCCACCTGATCAGCCCCACACCCCTTACACTTCATCGTGTGTGTGTGTGTCTGTGTGTGTTTGTGCAGAGGGGAGAAGGCAGGGTATGAGGGGTAGGCCATTCTTGGGCAGGAGCTGGTTGTTAGGTGTCGGAAGCATGGTGGGCCTGTCATGTTCATAGCCCAGGTCATGGCTGGCAGCATGAGAAGGTGAGCTCCTCTACTCTTATGTTACTGAGCCATAGAGGTTTCATCTCTTTTCCTGCCTGACCACAGTTCTTTGCAGGGATGTCCCTCTGTGCCTGAACTGAGGAGCAGACTTTCTCTTGGGGGTTGACCCCAGTGGCAGTGTGCAGGCAGCCCCTGATTCCTTCTGGCCCAGCTCCAGAGCAGTCTTTGCAGAACTCCAATCAGAAGGTCATCGAGGAGCTGCCCAATGGTTTCAATTTCACCAACTCACTAGGCAAGGGGAAGGTGCCTGAGGCCACAAACACCATCCAGTGCTGCTCTGAGATAAGAGCAGGAGCAGAGGGTCTCCACACTCAGGACCTTGAGATAACCAGGTTGGAGCAGAACTAGGGCATGACCAGAGTGGGGCTGTCCCTTTTTCAAGCTAAAGGGGATGTACACGCAGGTAACCTTGCCTGGTTCGGAGCTGAGCTGCCATGACCCTCTTACCCTTGCCCGGTTTGAGCTTCTGGAGGCCACTGAGACAGAGGCAGAGGGTAAGGGGGACTGCAGGCTGTATATTCCTGGAAGGGAAGTGGGATCTTTCCTGTGTTTAGAGGGACACATGGACAGTCAGCTATGTGGGTGAATCTTTCTCTTTATCCCACTGTAGCGCCAGCTGCAGAGCTCCAGCCAGTGGCAGAAGCAGAGCAGTGGGCAGTGGTGGAGGTAGAGCTGGCTACAGCTCCGTTGACATCACCCCTTCTAGCGTTGGAGCCAGCGTCCCCTCCATCAGCAGTGTTGGAGCTGGAGCAAGGGCCAACATCGGCTCCAGCAGGAGTGGGAGCTGCTGAGCTGGAGTCACCTGGACCATCATTTCTAGTGGGAAGTCTGTCTCCACCTGTGGCTGTTAAGGAGCGTGAGAAGAAGCCCAACCTCACGGCCTTCTCTCCTAAGCAGGTGGTAGAGCGGTTGACCGTGATGGATGCGGTGAGCAGCTGGGCTCTCAGGGCAGGGTGGAACAGGCCTTCCCTCTGCCATCGTTGTCCCAGACCTGATCCAGACTCCCATGATCTGGGCCCAAATCCCAGCTCCACCCCTTACCAACCGTATGACCTGGGCAACTTCTGGAACCCCCAAGCCTTTGCTGTCCACCTGCAGATCGTAGAGGTGGACACTAACAGGACCTGCTGCACAGAGTGGCTGTGCCGGCTCCATGAGGTAGAAGAGATGGAAAGCTGGACAGGGCCTGGCCCATCAGCAGTGGAGGGGAACTCACTGTGTGCAGCCAGGTCTACGGTGGCCCTGCCGTCTCCTCAGGAGGCTCAACAGCCTCAGGACTTGACACCTGATGTGTGCTTCACTACAAGGGAGACAGACAAGGCCAGTGGTTGTAGCTGCCACGGGGGAATGTGCATCAGAATGGGGAGTGGGATCAGAGCGGAGATCAAGGTGGTGGAAGATGCCTCCTTGACATGAGCAGAGTTGAGCCACCATCTGGAGCTTGGAGTTAGCCAGGACGGGCTGGGTGCAAATGCCCCTCTCCCTTCCCTGCCGGGATTGGGTCCTGGGTCATCCTGTGCTGGGCACCCTCGGTGGACAGAGAAGAAAACCCAGGGACTCTCACAAGGCTCAGGACACATCCTGAGCTTCCTGAGCTCCAGCTCTAAACTGTGACACCTGTGTCGGACTTTAGGGGCTGTGGACACAGAGGTGACCTGTGGCAGGGCTGGATGACATTCCCCCTGTTCCCCAGGAGCTCTTCTGGAAGGTGGTGCCCTCTCAGTGCCTGGGATCCACCTGGCACAAGAAGAACAAGCCTGGCAGTGAGCACTAGACACCCACCATCCAGGCCACCATCGACCAGTTCAGAAGGGTGGCCAACCTCGTCATCACCACCTGCCTCAGGGACGCGAGCATGACAGCCCAGGACAGGGCGAGGGTGGTAGAGCACTGGGTCCAGGTGGCCCAGGCGTGCCGTGGGAGGCCCAGTGGAGCCCCTCTCTGGAGACTTGGGAACTGCCTCTCCACCTTTATCAGCTCCCAGGATTGCAGTGTGTGGTCTAAGCTCCTGCAAGTCCCTAGACGCTTCCTGCCAGGGGCCCACTGACCTTGACTCCAGGTCCTAGTGGGAGGATGCTCACTTCCTACCTGTCTAATTCCCTGGGTTGAGCTAAACTCCTCCTCCTTGTGAGTGTTACTCTCTGAGTCCTAAATGTCCTTCTGGGGCTCCCTGAGCATCTGTCTCATCCAGGAGGGGAGATTTAAATAGAAGGGGACTGAAGCTAGAGCAAGCGGGGCTCCAGTGCCCAACCTCACACCTCATTCTTTTCCCTTCCCCAGGAGTGCGAGATCTGGAAGAACTTCTCCTCGCCCTGCACTGTCATCTCTGCTCTGCAGAAAACTTCCACAAGCCACCTGAAGAACACATCGGGGGAAGTTTCCCCGTGGGTAAGCCTCTCTCCATAGGAGGACCAGGATGGATGGGGGATCTCCTGTATGACTGCCATTGGCGCCTCAGTCAGCTGGGAACTCCTGGGAGGCAGCAAATGCTGGGGACAGGGCCTGGGCGTCGGCAGTTGGTCTCTAAGTCTCCTGGTGTCCTTAGTGAACCAGTTCTGCTTCAGGACTCAGTTTCCCTAAATGTCAGGTACTGGGTTGAGCCACATTGGAGATTTTCAAGTGTTTATAGCAACAGAACTCTATGGTCAGTTGAAACTCATAGTGGTCAAAACAGAGCTGCTCTGTAGAGCTGGGGAGTGGAGACCCCAGTGACCAACAGGAGAGTCCCCTCCCAGTCCCATGAGACCTTAGCGCTCAGAGGAGCCCAGTGAGAACACTCCTCCAGGCAGGTTGAATCTCTTGGGTTGTCAAAGAAAAGGGATTTGCACTCAGACCCCTCACATTATCCCTAAATTTATCCTTCCCTCTTTCCCCTCCCCTCGGGTAAAGCTCTGAAAAACTTAAGGAGCTCTATAGCCAAGACGAGTCCTTGAGCAGAGAACTGATGACCAAGACAGAGTGGAGGCTGTGGGTCTGGAAAGAGAGGAGGGGAGTGTGGGGCAGGGGACTGAGTGGGCTGTGGTTTTGATAGTTTCTCACTTCAGCATTCTCTGAAACATTCCCATCTATCTTGTCCAGGTTAACAAGCAGAGGGATCTGTTCAGCCCATGGGCAGCAGGGTGCCATTTTTGGGCAGGAGGCCCTGGTCATGGGACACAGTGGTGTTGGCTGGGCTGTTCCAGGAGGAGTTGCCGAGCTGGTGCCATCAGCAGGTCTCTGGCTTCCGTGCTCGTCTATCCTGCTGGATGTAGCTTCTTCCAGGCTGTTGCGGTGGGTTTAGCCCTCAGCCTAAACCTGTCCTCAGGAAGCCAGGCCCCTGCTGCTCCTTCTGTGTTCACCAAGTCTGCGAAGACATGACTATCATCCTTCTTATCATCTTTCTTTTCCTCTTACCCTAGATAAACCAATCATGAAAGTGGGTCAAATGATAAAGGAAGCCTGCCTTTTTAGGACAATTATCCTGGCTGTTTTGTACTTCCACCCTCCCTCGATCCCCTGGGGATAAATCTGACCTGTGTCCCAGGATGTCATCAGGCAGATTTGCATCAAGAACAGAAAGCTCAAGGTCAAAACTCAAAGCTACTCCAGATAATTTATCCCCCTCCATCCTGTTAACACCCCCTCCTTGTTTGAGTGTGATTCTATTCTCTTCTTGTCCTTGTCACTCTCAACCGCACAAGTCCTGGCACTCCCACTCAGGACAGTCAGTCCCCAGTCCTTTACGAAATCCCAATTTTTACCATTTCTGTGTTTTCTGTCTACTCATTTGCTTAATCCATTGACCACTTGGTGTTCATAGAGGTTAAATCAATAGTGATATTATCAACCACCCCCTGCTAACGACTTACTCCCATATCCCAGATGTTCACATAATCCAAGTGGTTGTGTTCAAAAGTAAATAATTCAGAAAACATAGTCACCCACCACAAATTCCTGATCTCTAATATTTTTATTCAAACACTCATGCAGTAAATACCTGTCCCTCAAGATCAGAAGTAATGCCAGATCACCATTCCTGACCTTAATTTTCTCCTCCACCTATCTAATCCTGGATTCCATGGACAATGATCACAATAACTTCCTTGGAAAAATAAAAAATCCTTACCACTCATTTATTTTGTAAACCTCCAAACCCAGAAGATCTCGATTATCTGCCATGCTGCAGCTACTGCGGGTCTTATAACAAGCCGAAGAAAAAACACGAAACATGATCTTTTGGTACCACTGTAAACACAAAACCATCTGCATCAACTGGGAAGCATCCATAATGCCTGGAAATTTTGTTCTCCTTTTTTTGTGTTGGCTCAATAACAAAAAGACAAATCAATTTATAAAATGGGCAAGGGACCACAATAGACTTTTTCCAATGAAGATATACAAGTGGCCAATAGGTCTATGAAAAGGTGTTTGGCATCGCTAATCATCAGGGAATACGAATCAAAACCACAATGAGCTATCACTTCACACCTGTTAAGATGGCGATTATCAGAAAAACTAAAAATGACGAATATTGGTGAAGATGTAAATAAAAGGAACCCTTATGGGAATGTAAACTAGTACAGCCATTATGAAAAACAGTATGGAGGTTCCTCCAAAAAAGAAAACTAGCATATGATCCAGCAATCCCACTTCTGGTATATACACACAGGAATTGAAATCAGGGTCTCAAAAAGATACCTGTACTCTAATGTTCCTTGCAGCTAATTCACAATAGCGAAGATATGGAAGTAACCTAAACGTCGCTGATGATGAATGGATAAAGAAATGGAATATTCTTCAACCTTGAAAAAAGAAGGAATTACTGCCATTTTTGACAACATGAGGGACCTAGAAGATATTATGCTAAGTGAAATAAGGCAGACAGAGAAAGACAAATACTTATATGTGGAATCTAAAATTGTGAAATTCATACAAGCAGAGGTTAGAATGGTGGTTGGCAGGGGCTGGGGAGATGGAGAAATGGGGAGCTGATTGTCAAAGGATACAAAGTTTCAGTTATCAAGATAAATAAGTTCTGGAGATGTAGGATACGGCGTAGTGCCTTCAGCTAACAAAACTCTATTGCATACGTCACATTTGCTACTAGAGTAGATACTAAGAGTTCTTACCACAGAATGATAGTAATAAAGGAGGTGAGAGAAAACTTTGGAAGGTGATGGAAATGTTTGTGGCCTTGATGGTGGTGACAGTCTCAAGGGTGTATACTTATGTCCAAATTCATCAAGCTGTATATAGAAAAGTATGACACCATCGTTGAGTCTTCTGCACCTTGAAATATGCCATGTCCTCATCACAAGACAAAAACATTTGTAACTATGTATGGGGACGTATGTTAACTGGACTCATTGTGGTGATCATTTCAATATATACTCAAACATTGAATCATTACGTTGTACCCCTGAAACTGATATAATATTGTATGTCAACTTTACCTCAATAAAAAAAAACACAACAAACAAAACCATTTGAATATTGTAAATGAGTTCAGTGAATCCCTGAAAGTGCCCCATTCCCATATGAGAGTTACAGGAAGCAGAGAGGATGAAGTAAATGGAAGAAAGATGTACAAAACACTATTCAAATTAAAATAATTTAAGTTGCTATCAGCTCCTTGTGGCAAAGTTCTGTGAGCACTGATCTTCTTTCACATTTTTCCTGGAAAAGCATACTTTCAGATCCAACCCATAACAGTTTCATCATTTCCTCTAATAAGACAATTTCAACTTAACAAATAAAACCAAAAGCATCCCTTATGTATGAATAAAGTTAATGAACTTTACAGAGAAAAGAGCATATTTGCACAATCTCAATAAAGGAAACAGAAGAACTGAATGATGATCAAGTCTCATTCAAGCTTATCTTTGAAAGCCAGTAAGACCAGCTTATCTTTTCAAGGATGTGTGTAGAGCTGGGAGGCTTGGAAGATAGAAATAGTGGCCTCCTTTGGAGCAAAGGGTAGCCTTGCTTACTGCCCAGTATAATAAAAATAACACCCCCCCAGGGCAAAGGTTAGCAGACATCCTGCCCGTTATCAAAGATTTGAATTCCTTAGGCTCTGAGATGTTGTAACCCTCTGCATGTCACCTGGCCCACTGTGTATCAGCCTGTAGGAAGTGGGATTTAGTGAACCAGTGCCAATGCTGATACTCTGGCCACTGCTATTGCTGTGTCATTAAGTCCTTTGTCTCTGACCCATGGGTCTCCTGTCTTTTGCCAGCATCTGTAAAACCATTGTGGGCTGACTTATTAGCTTGCAGGAAAGGTAAAATATCAGACCTTTCACAGTTCCCGACAAGCCCTTTAAGTAACTAGTAGTCTTAGGAACAGAGAGCTATCCAGAACACTATGCATGGATGGTCTTCATAGAAGACTTCATGCAACCAAAACTTTAATAAGTCTCTCTGATCTCTTTTATTTCTACCCCAATTAGAAGGAGAGGCACCAAGCTATTACAGACCTAGGGCTTGTGCAAGCCACCTGGAGACCTAGTAACCAGCAACTTCCCATGGGCAGCAAAGACAGATGGGCATACTTCCAAAATGGACCCATATGTCTCCCTATCATCCAAAAGACAGTACATTATCTTAATTTATGATGATTTGAGTCATGAAAATCTTGTGATGGGCCAAAGATACACTTCTACGAGGAGTCAGGCACATAGCAGTTGTAAGCAGATTAACACACTTGGTGAATATCAAACGCTCAACTAAATGTAGTGTTCTAATCAATTATAAGGTACAACAAATTTAATTAGGTCAATTAAATGATATTTGATGGTATCCTTGACTATCACTCTCTAATAATAAACAAGAATCTCACATAGATAACTATAATTGGTCTTACTTTAAAATATGGTAGTCAGGAGTGTTTGAGGTAAACTGGAGATAAGGAAGGGGAGAAATAGATAAAAGTTAGCTTCTCTGAAGCCACTGTCAAGACACCTGGATCTACATGTAACCCAGGAGATCGAGGCAGACGGCTTTGTGCCTAGATCCCCCTGCACTGTGGTTCTCAGTGATGTCACGGTGCTGAAGCAGCTTCCTGAATCGTGTTTACATGTCCATGTGTACAATACCCTTGACCATGGTGATGAACCACCATTCGGTCATCTCTTACACCCCTCTAATTAACAATTAGATTTCAAAATCATTGTATCATTACATGATCATTTATTCCTCAAACCTTTGGGATGCCGAGCTAAAGGAAAATTAAATCTCAATGGTTTCTTTTTTTTGAAGGACCAAGATGTCCTTTCACACTTGGAATCCAGGTTTGAAGATAAATCCATCAAATCAATGGAAATAACTTAAGAAATGGACAGAGGGATACGTCATTCATATATACACAGTTTGCACTGTGGCAAAAACAGAGTTATATTTTTAAAAATTAGAATTTTTTGAAATTTTATAGATATTAATGACTTTGTTCTGCTTATACTCCCTTTGGTTTACCAAACCAAACTCACTCTTTAATGGGCGTTTCTAGCATTGAGTGCTAATAACAGCAGCTTTTTTAAATTCTTATTTTTCCCAGGTCAAAGACCAAGGGCAGAGGTCATCAAGAGGTCAAGTGTAACCTACCTACAGATGTGGCAGGCTTAACTATGGATGTTCAAGCCAGACATTGTCAGCAGAACCACATCTCTTCACCCATAGGTGAGTTTTTACTAGTAATCACAGAGACTTAAGGATATCAAAGGAAATTCTTTATTAAGAACAAAAGATATAGATTCCTATGTTGAGTTCATTACTTTGAATTTTTGAACCAAATCACATATATCGATTGGACCATGATCAATTCTATGATCTTTAGAAGACGCAGCCTACAGCTGAAGAGAAATAGATACAACACCAATATCTTACCCTCTCTGAAACCCAACTGAGAGCTCTTGGAGTCAGAAGTTTTCAAGACAAGAAAAAGTCATCGTTCATCTGAACAGAGAAAGTAGAGGCTATTCAAAGATTCAACTCACATTGTTAACATGACTTGTTAGAATGTGATGGAGCAAGCATAATACCTTCTAAGTTTCATTATTTTTCTCCAGAATACTGACATGGATGACCTTGAAGTCCAGCTTCCGCATAAATGTCGTTATTCAGTGATAAAATTAATTTCCCTATAAAATAATTCCCGTAAAAGTGTTAAAAATATATCATAGTCTCTGACTAAAAGGAAACAAAGCATATTGAGCAGTTGAAAGCAGTGTAATAAATTCCATACAAGGATCTTATAGCTGCATTATGTATAATAGTGAAACTGGATGTAATCCCTTTGCTATCAAAGAAGATATAAACAGATCATGGTATACCTATTCTTTGGAATACCTCTAAAACTTCTAAAAAGGTAAGTTAGAGTGATGTGCACTGATAAGGAGAGAGGTCTATGATATATGGTTTAGGAAACAGCAAATTGCAAACGATGTAGTTATGTAATTTATGTTTAAAAAAAATTTTGTGTATTTATAAATTCATAAGAAATTTCCAGAAGAATAAGTCACAACCTCTTAACAATAGTTTCTTCTGAGTAGGAGAGTGAGTTTGCAGGGAAGGGGATGAAAGGGGAATGTTTCACTTTACTCTACATAGATCAGTGCAATTTGACTTTTTTACAGTGTGTATTTGTTTCATAATTAGAAAAATGAGTGATGTGACCATTTGGTGCATGGCAACAGTATTATGTTCACCAGTCTCTGTACTCTATGTTACTGCACAGCCTGGACTGTAGGAGAATGCCCAGAGGAGCAATGAAGACAAAGAAGACATGACACCTGCAAAAAGTCAGTGGAGTATTTCTACATAACAAACCTTCCAGGTGAGTGACGGTCAGTATCTTCCACTGCTCCAGCTCTCGCCATGAACCTAGTACCTGCCCAGAGTAAGCCGGAGGACCACGCCCCGCTAGTCCAATCCCTGCCCGGAGACTGTTTGTGCAGGGTGACTGCCATCAAGCAGACAATGGACTCAGGATGGGGCGTGTGCCTTTGGGGAGACTGGCAGAGAGGCATAAAGTGGAACACCACCTAAGTGCACTCACCTGAGAAGCGGAGCTCCAGGTGGAGACACAAAATATACCGAGAAATTGTGTGACATGAAGGAAGCTACTCCATCTCTCTGAGCTTCCGTGTCCCCCCCTGTAAAATGGGGATCACAGGACTACTTCACAGAGCTGTTGGGGAAGTTACATAAAAGTTCCTGTGACAGCAAGTGTCCACATTATTAACAAAGTCATATCCGACTTCAAAATAATCGATGAAAAGAATAATGGCAATGAGACCAAAGACGGGATGCTCAACTTCATAAGCAGCCCCAGCAGCATGAGAATGAGACAGGGTACTAGTAAGCAGGGTTCTTCACAGCTCCACTGGAGATGATGAACACGGGCTACACCAGGATAAGTCACTGTTGTACAGTGACTCGTGTAGTGAAGATGGGTCTCTAAAGACACTGTGAAATCCAGTTACACACAGTGGCTCCTAGGAAACAACTACAAAGCAATCAACTCAGCAGATAGGAATGGGAAGGGGGTGAGCATAGGAGGGTCAGAGCCACAAAATCTGACGGAAGACATTGAACCACGAGCGCTCAGCTCTGTCAACAGCTGCTGTGGTTGCACCAGGAGATCAAATGTCTGAGACAGCCATTGTGGGGACTGCTGGGAGCACAGTGGTCACTGAAGCCACACCCCAACAGCAGTTGCATCGGAGCACACAGAACCCGAGACTTTCCTCTCCATTAATCGTTGTTTTAAGATGATGAATATCCTCATGTTACAATGTCTCCTTCCAACCCTTGTGGAGGAGTGTCATCAGAACCCCCTGAAGAGGTCACAGGCCAGAGTAGGATGGAACACTGGGGGCTGGGGGAGCGGCGCTGCACCTGACCACACGGACTATCACCCGGGTCTATTGAACACGAGAGAAGAACTCGAGGATGTGGTCTAAGGAGAATTCCCCGTCTTGTCACATTCAGAGACACTGCAGAGTTTCTCGTCCGTTCTTTACAAAAATGTGAAAGAATTCGAGTCATTAATTCATAAAGAGGTAAATTCTTCACATAGTGACAGGGTCCAGTTTCCATGACCAGCTTTTTCAGTTGTTTTGATGATATCCCACATTCAGGAATCGGAAATGTAACCTATTGGGATGTGTAATATAAACAAGGACTTTTTTTCATGTAGATCAACACCCAGGTTTTTAGGGAGGACATGAATCATGAAAGCTGCTAACCATTCCTCCACAGGTTTCAATAAGACTTTTAAGTTAATTTACCAATCTCAGGAAAAGATAACTTGGCAATGCAAATTTTTTCTTTCTGCATTCAAGCGTATAGTACAGCCAAGAGAATGAGGAGAAAAAAATTAACAAGAAGGTCTTGCTTGCATTTCATCTTTTGCAAATAATCAGGATATTTTATGCTCTGTTCCTTTCACTACTCTAATCAATTTTTAAAGAATACGGTACATTTGACTATCCCTGGGCATGTTTATCCTGGAAACTTGCCAGAATCCAAAGCAGAGATGTTAAAGCTGACGGGTTTCAAATGCTGCCCAGGTGCTGTCTACCATGAACATGCCTCTCCCAAAGCTGGACCACCGGTCTCTTCCTGAAGGATCAGAGTCATCACTCATGTCCCTGAGAGACTGGCCACTCAGGCCTGAGCTGAGATTAGGTGATCAATCTAAAGGGCAAAATGCTTAAGCTATTCTCATCTTAAGGATGCTGTTTTGGAGGCCTCTGCACTGGAATGGGTTAGTGAAAACGGCTTACTAGATACTTGCCTGGGAATTGTGTTGTTCCCCTCTGCTCTTAGCAGATCCTGGGGAAACCAATGATTAACCCCGAGGATGCCTCAACTTCCACACCTGTGAAAAAGGCAAGCAACAGCCAATGCTACCACCCTGCAAACTCTTAAGTTGTGCTTGCAAGAGGGGCCACAAGGGCGAATGTCTCCCAAAAGCTGATGAAATGATGGCACTTTGGCTGGAGATGGCAGAGGGCAGCAGGCAAACTGGAAAGTTTCTGGGATGTCAAACCAGTTCCCATAAGCACTTTAGAGAAACACCTGGCCTTGGACTAGGTAGGAGGCTGTGGAAAGACCCACAGGCATGCAGGTGGGAGGAGGAATCAAGCAACGGAGGGAGGTGGTGGGGAAGAGGCGCCAGTCCAGCTTCAATTTTGGACAAAAGCAGTTGCATGTGGCAGGCCCGCGGCTGCCACTGCAGCCGCCACACCCTCCTAACTCCCTGGTCCCTCTCATTCCCTCCGGGACTCAGTCCAGTTGGAGCGGGTGCAGGGCCAGAGTCCTGATTCAATGGGGGTTTGGCCCTCGGCCAAGCTCACATTGCCCTGTTCCTCCCCCCAGAGCTAGGCACGGCCTCGTGCCCAGAGCCTCCTGGGAGTTCTAGTCCTGCAGCCCTACGGGTTGCTAGCTGGGAGCGGTTAAGAGAGAAAAGCTCCCAGCATGCACAGCTCGTGGCCCCAACTCGTGCCTTGTCTCTCGGGCCCTGGGCTCCACGCCTCTGATTCTCCATCCAACCCTCTTCTCTATACCACGCCCATTCTCCATGCCCTGCCCACCTCCCAGAGTATGCGCAGTGTGGTTGGGCTGCATCCCTTGAGGCCGGGACTCAGGTAGGGGTGGGGCTCACCAGCCTGGCTGTTGCTGAGGTTGCTTGCAGCCCTGGTGGAAGCTCCCTGGCCAGTATTTGAAATGTGAATTCAATATCTAAAATGGAACTACCAGGTGCCTGGGATCCTGGAATTTGCCTTTTCAAGGCCACTGTCCTACCATCCCCCCATCCCTCCAGGCTGCCATGATCCTCGCTCTGGACCCGTGGTCAGGGTCGCTGCAGAGATCCTCCCTTTGGACCCAATCTGCCTGAAGGGCCCATACCTTGGTCAGGAGTCTTAGAAGGACTGCCCTGAGCCATGTCATAAAAAGGAGAAAACATCACATTGGACAGCCCCAATTCCTGCATTATACAGACAGGAAACTCAGGCGCACTGGTAAGTGACCCCTAAGCCACTTCAGGGGACCACACACATGTCCCTTTTCCCACGCTGCACACAGGCTGGTTCACTGGACTTCCTTATCCCAGTGTGGACCTCTTGGCCTCGTTAACATAGGCAACAACACCGAAACGTCCCTTTGGTCCTTCCCACAATGTTAGGCAAGTTTGTGCAGGAAGGTAATATGCAATTTCTGCTCTACTATAGGGCTGGCTCCTTGGGAACTAGTTTTAATATCCTTGTTTGAATATACCCTCAGAATCACAAAATAATTTGTTGCTGTGGGGGGTTATGGTGATAATTCTCTGAAGTCGTTTTTCCATTTAGCTTTTCTGATTGACTCCAAATACTACAGCACCACACACTTCTTAGACTGGTGGATGCACAGCTCCACTTCTTTGCAGGGAGGATGCACAACAGCAGAATATCTGTGGCCTGACTTTCTGGAGCATCGGTATTACTACAAGATTTGGAAGAAGAAATGTTAGGTCATTTCCAAGGTAAGAAATTAAAAACTTAACACTAAGATGAGGTGGGAAAGTCATATGCCATTAATAATTGTCAGTAATCTGTGCCTGAAATGTCAGACTTTCTCTGAGAAAGAACTCTGAGACCCTATTTCCCATTGTTTTAAATAGGAAAAATTAGAAGGCATAGCAAAGCTATCGAAAAACTCTACCAATTTCCTAAGTCACAGTATGGCACCTAGACATAAGTTACGAACATCATGAGCTCCTCATTTTGTTCCTCATCCAACCCAGTCTCACAGGTCTTCAGTGCATGCTGTGAACACGGCACTGTGCTAGGTGTCGAGGCCTTGGTGAGCATCGTGGTGGGGGTGGACCTTGCTGGAGAAAGATGGCATCATAAAAACTCAAATCCATGCCACTTACAAAACTGAGGCAAAAATGGAAAGACCCAGGAGCCACGCAGGGATGAGGGCATTAATAGATACTTGGGAGTATTAAAATCCATCTAATGGTGTCATGAGTGAATGTGTTCCACTTTAAAACAAAACACTGCTGTTATTCTAAGATATTGACTTAGTATCTTTGTGCAAATATGCAGGATTTAAAATGTTTATTGATGTATAACATGCGTACAGAAATATATGCAGAAGTCATCCACGTAAATCTCAAAGAATTATTACAAAGCGAACACACTTGTGTGACCAAGAACTAACACCAGCTTTACTCAGGCCCCGACAATCCCTTTCTCCCTATTTCCTCCCCAAAGGTAACTGATATCTTACCAGTGAACACTGTATATCGAGTTTGTCTTCTTATACAAGTGTTTTATTACAGAACAATTTAAACAATATACAAAATAAGCAAAATAGCATAGTAGCCCCATCACCCAGCTTCAACAACTACTAATCTGCTATTTTTGTTTCATCCACACTCCATCCCATTCTCACCTCACTTTATTATTCTTTTAAGCCTTTGTGCGTGTGTGGTGAGTAAGATGTATGCACACTGAAAGGCACAAATCTCAACCGTACAGTTTTGGCAAATAAACATGCCCATATAACTTTCATCCCTTTAAGAATAGGATAGTTCCATCACCCCCAGAAAACTCCTTCCTGTTCCTTCCCAGACAATTTTTTTCCTTCCCCCGATGCAACCCCTGTTCTGGTTTTTTCAGCATAGGTTCATCTTGGCTGAAATCATCCCATGTGTGTTGGTTTCTGTCCAGCTTGCCTCCCTCAGCACGAGGTTGATGAGTCTCTCTCAGCATATGTGTGTCAGCGTTTTCTCCTTGGCACGGCTGAGGACGTTCTGCTCTGTGGATGCCCCAAAGTGCGCTCATCTTGCTCCTGGGGACGTGCAGGTCATCTCCTGTGAACAGTCTTGTACAAACGTTTTTTGGTATGCTGTTTAATTCCTTTATTAGCATTTAAGTGACACACCTTTGGATTTTTACTGGTTGGTCCAGATTACAATATGCATCTTTAACATATCACAGCCTACCTAGACTTAATAGTTCACCAGTTTAATCAATGTAAAATATGGAAGACTTGCTACAGAACGGTTCCATCTACCTCTGTCTGTCCTTTGTGCTATTGTTGTCATAAATTTTACATCTACCCATGTTATAAATCCCACAATACAGTGTTATAATTTTTGCTTTAAATAGTCATAGGTATTTTAAAGAAATAAGAGAAATAAGTTAAATGTTTGGAAGGAAATGCTTTGAGACTCTGCAATTGTACTGTTTCTTCTTTAAGTTTCCTCCACAGTTTTTGCATTCATCAGTCAATCTTTCCAACAGTAATTATTACTGTAGCGTTCTAGTGGCGATTTTCAATTTCATGCTATCTAGCGCATTTATTATTTGGAACTCTGTGAGGAAGATTCCCCACCCTCCCTCTCCTTTCCTTCTTCCTTTCTTTCTCTCTTTCTCTCATTCTTTTTTTTCCCTTTTTTCTTTCTTCCTTCCCTTCCTTTCTTATTTAATCTTTTTTATATCAGTATAGCCTCGTGGATATTTATTTTAGTCTCTGGGTAATAATCCAATGCTACCATTATTTATTTTGTTGCTCACAGTTTTCCAGCTTGAGTCATTGGGAAGTCTTTTAGACTGATTCATTTTGACACGTCCCATCATTTTCTGTGTGTGTGCGTGTGTGTGTGTGTGTGTGTGTTTTAAAGCACTTTCCTACTTTCTGGCACTACAAGATGATCCAGGCTCATTTTGTATTTTCTATCTCCAGCCCTAGAATTAGCCATTTCTCCAAGAAAACCTGGTTCTTTTTATTGGAGAATGATATTTAGAAAACAAGATCTGGGAGCTAGATGTGCTCATTAATATTAGAGTGTCACTGCTTCTAGTCCCTCTCAGCAGAGCTTGGAAATGTATGTATGAATATAAACTCAAGTATACGCATCTGTCTATCGATCTATCAATCTATCTATCTTTTTTGATAGATATATTAAAAGAGACATGGATTCATACTGATACTTCCAACTCCAAGCCAGCACCACTGGGTTTATTCTAGCATTCTCCTTTTGTTTATTTGTAACTTCTTTCACCAACAGTGAGAAACCTAACTCCAGTTAGCTACAATATGTTTACTGTGTCAACTAGTTTCAGAATTGCTAATCCATACCCTTATGAAAAACAAATTGACCACCTAGAGTACAGTGTTTATGTCCAGTACTTTAGTTTTACAGTATCCCGTCAAAACACTGTCTTCCAAAGTAACTTAGGTCAGGACCTTTCATCCCCACTCCTTCTGTATGGCTATGTCACATGCTTGTAATACAGTGAGATTCATTTGTCACTGCATTCCATCTGGGTTCCCCAGCATCCTGATTGATTTTTAAAATTTGCAGAGTAAAATTCACTCTTTGCTGTGTACAGTTCTATGGGTTTTGACTTTATGGTCATGCATACATGTCCACAGTACCATACAGAGCTGTGTTTTTCACTCCCAAAGTTCTCTCATGCTATCCCTTTGTATTCAACCCCTTCCCCTACTCCATCCCTTGGCAACCACTGATCATTTTCCATCCCTGTAATTCTGCCTTTTCTAGAAAGTCATATAAATGGAATCATATTCTATACAGCCTTTTGAATCTGGCTTCCTTCACTTAGAGAAATGCAGCCAAGATTCATCCATGTTGTTGTGTGAATCAAGAGTTTATCCTGGGACCGACCCATGGCTTAGCGGTTGAGTGCGTGTGCTCCCCTACTGGCGGCCCAGGTTCAGATCCATGGTGCGCACTGACACATCGCTTCTCAGGCCATGCTGAGGTCGTGTTCCACATACATCAACTAGAAGGGTGTGCAAATATGACATACAACTATCTACTGGGGCTTTGGGGGGAAAAAGGAGGAGGATTGGCACTGGATGTTAGCTCAGGGCTTATCTTCCTCACACACAAAAAAAAGAGTTTATCCTTTTTATTGCCAAGTACTATTCTAATGTACCAATGCAACACAGTTTCTTTCTCCATTCACCTGATGAAGGACATTTAGTTTATTTCCAGCTTTTGGCAAGTATGAATAAAATGGCTATAAAGATTCCCACAAAGATTTTTGTTTAAACATTAGTTTTCAATTTTCTTCAGTAAATACCTAGGAGTGGGATATCTGAGTCATATAATAAGTGTATGTTTAGCTTTATAAGAACCTGCTCAACTGTTTTCTGAATGCAACTATCATGTTGCATTCCCAGTTCTAATTGCTCCTAGTCCTCACCAGCACGTCGTATTTGCAATTTTATTTTTTATTTCAGCCATTTAATAGGCGTGCAGTATCTTATTATGGCTTCTACTTCCTTTTTGAAAGTGAGTTCTGCTAAATGTAGAATTTTGTGTTGACTTTTGGGTTTTCTTTCTGCACTTGAATGATGTCATTTTGTTGTTGAGTTGTCTCTTTTGTTTTTGATAGTACATCATCCATCATTCACAGTATTTCTCCCTGTATGTAATGTCTTCCACTGTATGTGTGTATTTCCCTGATGCTTTTAAGAATTTCTTTTTATCTTTGGATTTTAGTAGCTTGACTATCGTGTACCTAAGTATGCTTTTCTTTTATATTTTATTTTGTGGGTTTGCTGAATTTCTGGGATCTAAAATTTTAGATTTTCCAACAAATTTTGGAAGTTTTATGCTATTACTTATTGATTTGCCTTTCTGCCTCATTTAATTTTTCTGTCTCTCCCCTCTCTGCTTGGGACTCAATCATCTCACAGGTCATAAGGCTCTCTTCATTTTTCTTCAAAATTTTTACATTCTTTTCTTCAGACTGGATAATTTCTATTGCTGTATCTTCATGTTTTTTCTACTATTTCTAATCTACCGGTAAACTCAAAAGTATTTTTTTTATTTCATCTTCCTATTTGGTTCTTTTGTGTAATTTCCACTTCTCTGCTGAGTTCCCACATCTGTTCATTCACTATGGGAATATTTTTCTTTACCACCATGATCACCTTTATAATAACTGCTTTCGTATTCTTGACTGCTAATTAGAACACATTGGGGAGAGTTTCTACTGCCTGCTTTTGGTCACATATGGATTACATTTTCCTATTTTGTCAAATCTCGTGCTTCTTTTAAATTGTGTACTGGAAATCATGAAAGATAGGTATAGAGGCTCCGGATTCTATTGTATTCCTTGGAAGAGTTTTGTTATTTTTCTAGCAGGGAATCAACTTGGCTAGACTGAAATTCCAATCCTATCTCATTTACAGTGGGCATAACTGAAATCCTAGTTTAGTTCTTTCATCTTCCAACTGCTATTTTTACACTAGGCCTTCTGGGGCCTACCCTGCATGTGTGTTGTTCAAAGATCTGCCAATTTGGAGTGTGTGGGGGAGAGACTTACATATATATTTTGCGATTTTCCTCTTTGTGGCTCCCTCCCTTCCAGAATTTCTCCCCTAACTTTCCAGCTACTCTGCCAGCCCAAAAATACATCCTCTAACATGACAAGTAAGACTGTAGTTTTTCCCCTGTCTAGGCCATGTGCAGATTTTGGAATGCTTTGAGGCAAAAGACTCAAGCTTGCAAATATCTCCTGGTGCAATTCCCATCATTTAAAGGAAGAGTCCCTCTCAGTTCTGCTTGCTTTTGGAAGTGATTTATACATACACACAAGTACACATTTATTTTATGTGTATTACATATAGCCACACGAGTCTGTATAAATATATATAATATTTTGTGCAGATTTTATCATTGTTATCTGTGAGAGTGTTAGTTCAACAGGCTACTCCACCATTACTAGAAGCCAGACCTCGGTTTTGTTTCTTTCTTGGATTTTATATAAATGGAATTATAAAATATATAGTCTTTTGAATATAATTTCTTTTATGCAGCCTTATGGTTGTGATATTCATCCATGCTATCGCATGTAGCTAGTGTTTGTTCATTTGTTGATAATAATTAATTTTTTAATGGTCATAAAATATGCATAACATAAAATTTTAACCATTTTTAAGTGTACAGTTCAGTGTCATTCAATACATTCACATAGTTGTGTAGCCATAACCTCCAACCTTCCACAGAACTGTTTTCACCTTGCACTGAAACTTTGTGCCCATTAAGCAACAACTCCCTGTTATCCCTCCCTCTTGCCCCTGGGAACCACCATTCTCCTTTCTATTCCTATAAATTTGACTACTCTAAGTACCTTATATGAGTGGAATCATACAGTATTTTTCCTTTTGTGACTGGCTTTATTTCACTTAGCATAAAGTCCTCAAGGTTCATCCATGTCATAGCATGTGTCAGAATTCCTTCCTTTTTAAGGGTGAAGAGTATTCCACTATGTGTATACACCACATTTTTTTGTCAGTTCGTCCATTGATGGACACCTGGCTTGATTCCAGCTTCCGGCTATTTTGAATAATGCTGTTAAGAACACGGGTGTACATATATGTCTTTATACCTCTGCGTTCAGTTCTTTTGCGTGTATACCCATAAATGGTGTTCTCAGATTCACTTTTTCACATGTAGGAGCGTTCCCCACGCCTCCAACAAGCAATTCTTGGAATGCCAGCTGGTCGCCAGATAATTCAACTCAATTTGATGCTGACAACCCAGAGATACATCAGATTCCACAGGTTGATGGCTCCGTCCTATAAGTCTGCACACCCACCCAACCTCGCCTCAACTTCAGATGCCAGTTACAAGCCCAGGCTGTTACCTATACTTCTGACTTACTGGCTAAAAACCAGAGGTTCCCACAACCTTCTCCTTGGGTTTGATTAATTTGCTAGAGTGGCTCACAAAACTCAGAGAAACATTTACTAGGTCACCAGTTTATTATAAGAGGATATAATTCAAGAACAGCCTGTTGGAAGTGGTGCATAGGGAAAGGTATGGAGACGGTACACAGAGCTTTCATGCCATCTCCAGGTACACCAGTCTCCAAGCAGTCCTTGTCATTGCCAACCTGGAAGCTCTCTGAACCGCCTTCTCTTGGGATTTTTATGGAGGCTCTCTCACATAGGCATGATCAATTATTAACTCAATTTCCAGCTCCTCTCCTCTCTCTGGAGGATAAGGGGTAGGGCTAAAAATTCCAAGCTTCTAATCAGGGCTTGGTCTTTCTGGTGACCAGCCCCCATTCAGGAGGCATCCAGGAGCCCACCCAGAGTAGCCTCAATAGAACAAAAGATTCTCCTAGTGTTCTTATCACTGGGGAAATTACAAAGGTTTTAGGAGCTCTGTGCCAAGAACTGGACACAGAGGCTGATAAATATGATTTTTATTATTTCAGAACCCATAAGTGGAATTTCTAGATCATATAGTAATTCTATTTTTAATTTTTGAAGGAACTGCCACACAGTTTTCCACAGTTTTATATTCTCACACTCAGAGCACAAGGGTTCCAATTTCTCAACATCCTTGCCAACACTTGTTATGTTCTGATTTTGTGATAGTAACTATCCTAATGGGTGTGAAAAGGTATCTCATTGTGGTTTTATTTCACATTTTCCTGATACTTAGTGATGTTGAGCATCTTTTCATGTGTTTCCTGTTCATTTTATATCTTCTTTGGAGAAATGTCTATTCAAGTACTTTGTGCATTTTTAAATTGAGTTGTTTTTTTATTGTTGAGTTGTAGATGTTCTTTATTTATTCTAGATATTAATCCCTTATCAGATTTGTGATTTGCAAATATTTTCAATCTTTCTATGGTTTGCCTTTTTACTCTGTTGATAGTATCTTGTGATACAGAAATCTTTTTCATTTTGATGAAGTAAAATTTGTTATTTTTTTTGTTACTTATGTCTTTGGTGTCATAAAGAAATCATTGTTACAATGGCATTTGGACCCAATGACACACAGCTTTTACCATGTGTTTTCTTCTAAGGACTTTATAGCTTCAACTCTAACATTTATATCTTTGATCCATTTTGAGTTAATTTTTGTATATGGTGTAAAGTAAGGGTCCAACCTCATTCTTTTGCATGTGGGTATCCAGTTTTCCCAACAACATTTGTTGAAAAACTGATCTTTTCTCCTTTGAATGATCTTTGTACCTTTGTCAAAAATCATTGGACCATATACGCAAAGTTTTATTTCTGGGGTCTCTGTGTTATTTCATTAGCATAGTGTGTGTATTTACGCCAATACCACACTGTTTTGATTACTTTATAGTAAGTTTTGAAATCAGGAAGTGTGAGTTCTCTAACTTTGTTCTTCTTTTTCTAGATTGTTTTGGTTATTCAGGGTCCCTTGAGAGTCCATATGAATTTTAGGATAGATTTTTCTAATTTTGCAAAACCATCACTGGAATTTTTACCTCTTTGAGTAAGTTGATTCTTAAGTATTTTACTCTTTTTGATGCTATTGTAAATAAAAATGTAAAGTTTTTAAATTTCTTTTTCAGATTACTTATTATTAATGTATAGAAGAACAACTGGTTTTTGCATGTTGATTTTGTGTCCCACTACTCTGCAGAATTTTCTAGTTCTAACAAATTTTTGGTGGAATTTTTAGGGGTTTCAGCATATAAGATACTATTTGTAAACAAATATAATATTACTTCTTCCTTTCCAATTTGGATGCTATTTCTTTCTTTTTCTTGCCTACTTACCTTGGCTAGAACTTCTAATACCATGTTGAATAGAAGTGGTGAAAATGGGCCTTCTTGCCTTGTTCCTGATCTTAGAGAAAAAGCTTTCATTCCTTCACCCTTGAATATGATGTTCTCTGTGGATTTCTATATATGGCTTTTATTATGTTGAAGTAGTTTCCTTTTACTCTGAGGGGTTTTTTAGTGGTTTTAGCATGAAAGCATGTTTAGTTTTGTCAAACGCCTTTTCTGCATCCATTGAGATGATCATGTGTTTTTTTCCTTCATTCTGCTAATGTGGTTTATTACATTGATTCATTTTCATATATTGAAACATCCTTTATTCCAGGAGTAAATCCCACTGAAAAATGCTGTATAATCCTTTTAATATGTTGATTAATTTAGTTTATTACTGTTTTATGGAGGATTTTTATATCAATATTCATCAAAGATATTGACCTATAGTTTTCTTTTCTCTTAGTGTCTTTGGCTTTGATATCAGGGTAGTGTTAATCCCATAGGATGACTTTAGGGGTATTCTCTCCTCTTCAACTTTTTGAAAGAGTTTGAAAAGAATTGGTGTTAGTTAATTAAAAAAAAAAAATCTTTGGCCCAGGAATAAATTCAGCATAAAATAAATACAAATAAATATTTTTTAAAAATATGAAAAAGTTTTCTTACTAAAAGAAATTAAAAATTAAGCAAGTACATCACTTATCACTTTCTTTCTTTTTTTTTTTGATTTATTTATTTATTTATTTATTTTTCCCCCAAAACCCCAGTAGATAGTTGTATGTCGTAGTTGCACATCCTTCTAGTTGCTGCATGTGGGACGCGGCCCCAGCGTGGCCAGAGAAGCGGTGCGTCGGTGCACGCCCGGGATCCGAACCCGGGCCACCAGCATCGGAGCGCGCGCACTTAACCGCTAAGCCACCGGGCCAGCCCTCACTTTATTTCTAAAAAGTTTTTTAACCTACTAGTAAGCATGAACAAATTGTTAGAATTAAAATGACTGAAGTGTTAATTTTCTTCATTGCAAATTTTCTGACAGAAGTATATGATGCCGTCATGTATCATATCTTTTATGAAAAAATGATCATTTTTTTGTAGTATTTGAAAATATTATGAATTTTCCCAGTGGCCTCTGACAATACTCTGATATGCAAAGTTATCTTTTCAACATGTATGTCTCATCATCATCTTTACCAAATTAACAAACTCAGGTGCTAATTAATCAACTACTTTTCATATGATTCAGGTTCTCCACCACCAACTCCCCTAAGCATCAGGAAATTCTACAACTTCTGCAAGATTAACAATTTTAACTTATATTGTATTCATCTCATGTGGTTTAAAACATCCAAAAATCATTGATAAACTGACCCTGCCCAGACAAAAGCATTGTGAATTATAAAAGATGGTCTCTGTTAAGTGAGGAGGGCTTTCAGGTTGAACTTAATATTATGAGTGGTCAATTTATTACAGTGTATTGTTCTGTTATGTATTTCACTTCTTTTCTAAAAAAAAGTGATAGTTGAGGGCACTTAGATAAAAATTTGAGAAAATAAGGAACTGTTACACACTGTAAGCTTCAAATGTTTTCAAGCATAAGATAAAATAAGAACTAAAACTATGAAATGACAGACGAAATAGAGATAAGGGGATGAAATTGCAAAACTGAATCTATAATAATATCTCAATGGCTAATGTTGTGGTGTCAGAAAGGTGGTGAAGTCAAAGAATTCGTGAAGATGATAATAAACACACTACAAAGAAAAAAGATTGAAATTTTCATAGAGAGAATTTTTACAGTGATATGACAGAGAACAGGGAAGAGAAGTTGGAGTGAGAGACTATCTGCTTCTTAAATTATTTCCACTGTTGAGAACAAAAATCCAATTTGCTGAAATCTTTATTCCCCTCTATGACCCTATCTTTACCTGCAAAGTCTCAGCATTGAATCGATGTCACAGTCCAGCTTTTCCATCCCTAGGGAACAAAGCAATTTATCTCATCTGAAACCTCAATTGCTCAGGCTGTGAAACAAGGCCGGCCATCCATTCTCACAGAGGAGCCAACTGGAGGTAGGATTTTTGGTTCTGAATTCAGCTAAACATCTTCAATGAATTGTATCTGGCCTTCCTTATCCAGGGCTATCAGTGAAGTGCTGGCTGGCTTTCAGAGAAGAACAATTCACAGTCAGCGGAGATATTTTCTGTTGAGCTCTCTAGAGAAGGCTGTGGGGCTTGTCAGTAAGAGTTAATTTATATGCGGGTTATAAATTTTTATTTTATTCAAAGATTTATAAAGAAATTTACATGGTAAGTATTATTATCAACATAAAACGTTGTCTATTCTCTGGTCATTTAAGCAAAATTTTCCTCTCAGGGTCCACCCATGGACAAAGCCCAGATTTAATCTCCAAGAGTCAGCCAGGCACTCTGTGGTCCATGGGAAGCCCTCAAGTTTGCAGCCTGTTTCCTTGTGTGCTGTGCTGGTGTTTAATCTTCCATCTCTTCCGGGTACAACTAGACAGATGCTTATCAAATCATCAAGGGACTTGACATTCAAAAAATGTACTTTTCATTATCTTTAGACTTCTGCACTTTTCAAAAAGACTCTCAGCATTTCCAGTAATTGTGCAGCAGTTTACCCAACACTAAGGTTCTCACTATTAAAAGTTAAAACAAATAAATGTTGAAAAGGAAAAAGTGATCTTTGCAATTTTGTACAGAATCTATATAATGGGTGCATCCTTATAAATGGAGGTGATGGTGCTCAGGGCAAGCTACCCCAGGAGGCACCACTCTGGTATGCAGATTATTTCGAGCTGAAGACAATAAGGACTCAGAGAACTCACGAAGAATATTTGAGTTTCCCTTCCCAAACTGCCTAAAGAATTTAAAACAAAAGATCTGTTTCAGGAAGGAGTTATTATCATGATGGCTGTAAAGATAATGTAGGATAGAGGTTACAACAGGAAAGGCACCAAGCCCCTTTTATCAAAAACTCTCTCTCTCCCTGACCACATTATCTATAGATGACCCTGAGAGGAGTTGTCAGGCAAACATTTGCATTTCTATCTCCATGTGAGTTGTCTTCTTGCCTTCTGAGGTCCCAGACCACTACCCATCCCCAACACCTTCCTCGTCTTTAGCTACAATACTTAAGCAGGCAGCTGAGACAGAGGGACGAGTTGCTCATTTCTGAGTTTCTCCCATGTATACATGTTATTAAACTTGGTTTTATTTTCTCCTGCTAACCTGTCTTGTTAATTATTTGGCCAGCCATAAGAACCTTAAGAAAAGGACAGAGGAAGATTCTCTCTCTCCCCCAACAGTTTTTGTGCCCAACGTGGGGCTACACTGGCTGGCAAGTTGCGTTCTCTGGCTGGAAGAACTGCCTTCTCCCTGGATTACTTCAGATGATGAGATACGGGAACGCCTGACGAAAGTCGGCAAAATATAAGACTTCTTACCACGTCAGCCTCCCAGAATCTCTACCTGTGGAGTCCGGTGGAAGGAAGTGGTGAGAATTTTTTTCTCTTTCTAAATTTAGATTGGCAGGAGAAAATATTTGGGAAACGAGTTTCTTGTGCTTTTAGTGACGCTGGTACATTTGGTAGAGTACTCTTGGTTTTGATCTTGATCCCTTTTCCTCCCAGAGATAGTCTCTGTTTTTCTCTTTTGTCTTTGTCTTTTGTATCGTGTGTCATAAGAAGGAAATACCATAGTGTAGGACGCAGGCATAGACCCTATAAGCCTAATGTCTGGGCCGGCCCCACAGACTGGTGAGTTTGTGGGTCTCACCAGACTGGCGTCTATTTAGACAAACTTTGCTGTGGGTTAATATGCACATGAAGTGAAGGCCATTGCCAAGGGCATCTTGGAAGCCAAAAAGGCCACAAATTTGGTGGGCACGGGTCGAGCGGTTAAGAGCCATTAGGGCGCTCGCCACTTTCAGGAAACTCCCGTGACAGGATAAGTTGGGTCACGGAACGGGGTAGATGACACAGGTCCCCCGTCAACTGCAAGAAAATGTCCATGCAATGACGAGGTACTCTGTAAAGCACACAGTCCCCAACCCCGTGACACCTCCCCTCCTAGGTATTATTCTGGCTCCAACAGACCTAAGGCGTGGCTAAAGCTGTCATTGTGCACATAAGAAAAAAACCGGATGAGGTTTTTCCTTCTGTCTTGTTCTGTGTCCTGAGACAACTTGGCTTTGTGCCAAGTGAGAATATCCTCCTTGGTCTCCACCATATGGAAGGTGCATTTACTGGGGTGCCCCTTGGTGGCCAGTCGAATAGACTGGGGTTCTGAACTGTCTCTTTGTCTGGCTGTGCCAAGCTCTCAGGGGAGTTTGTCATAAAGGGCCCAGTCCATAAGGGCTTTTGTCGTCTTAACCTTCGTTGCTTGTTAGTGCTGGAAAAATCCCATACCAGTATCACCTGCCCGATGTCACAGATTAGCGTAGCGGGTCTGTGACTGGAGGCGTCCCACACTATTGTGGGAGACCGGAGACACCGTTTTCACTACACCATCCTTACCGCCTGTGCAACGAAGGTCTTTACTTTCTCTGAATATCTTTGGGAGTGAATTCTGTGGATCATGGGGGCTACATTCATCTGCGCCCTCACAAGGGACGCCTCTTGCGTCCACGGTAAAGATTTATTCTAAGCGTGGAAAGTTACCTCTGGGTCTTTCTTAAAAAGTCTTATTGGATCGAGTCACTATTGGAATAAATATACAAATGAAGATCCTACTCGTCAATGGCCAGATGACGGATTCTTTGAATTGGGAAAACTTCTAAATTGGGGGAAAAAAATATGTTTTGAGAGCTCTCACACAATTGTTTAATTGGTACCTAAAAAAGGGCCAGAAAAAGGAGGGGAAAAATTTAAATAGCCTTAAGAGCTTGACTCAGGTTACAATTGAATTGAGAACATGTAAAAGTGTAAGTGTTGATAAGATTATAAAGGTTGGAATGTTTGAGCTAATTTTATATAAAGAGGTTACATCAACTTTGCCTGAGTATATTTTAAAATGTCTGACTGGGAATTCTTCCCTTGTCCAAAATCAGAAGACCCAGATCTATTAATAAAAATCTTAATGATAACTATGGTTAAAGGTATAAGAGGTGATGAAATTTACATGAAGTTTTGTACAAAAAACTGATGTTATTTCTATTACAGAACTGGTTAACAAAAATAGTAATTTAAATGATGGCTAATTTTATCTAATGTCTTATGAAGTCTTATAGACAATCTAAATAATTATTGGGAACAAGTAACTAAATAGTTGTGAAAAAGATGAATGTGGGGTGAACTTTAAACAATAATTATGTGTTATGGTGGTTACAGCTTCCAAACTCTTTTTGGTGACATAAAACTTTAGAGTTTTGCTAAATTTTGTGATAAAAATTCACTGAGTATTATCATTTCCAAATAAGATAAGATATTAGACATTGATTGCTAAACTTACGTTTGTCTACTTTTGGCTTTTCATTACAGGAAAACTAAAAGGTGTTTTGGGTCTATTGGTAAACGTGTGTTTTATTAAAAGATTGTACTATAAAGGAACATATTTCTAGAAGTTATGAAGTCTTTATAAATTTTCCAAGCTACAAGATCCTAATGTAAAAGAAAGTTTATAATTGTTTACTTAGTTTTTACTTACAAATTGGGGTTTCTAAGAGCTAAAATTTCTAATTAGTATATGTGATTGAAGCTACTAAATATTAAGAAAATTATGTCTGTGTACAAGGAAAGTAAGATGTATAAAGAAGGAACAAAGAATGGAGATATTTTATTTGATTGATTAAGAAAGATAAATTTGTCTTCAAGTACTAGGAGGGAAAAGAAAGACATGGGACAAATTCTGAATGTAAAAAGAAAGTTATAGGTTTGTGGAAGAGGAATTCTGGAAAAGCAGTTTTTGTATGGTCAAGTTGGCTCAGATTGAAATGAATTTAATTAAGTAAATGAGTTTTAATATCAGAAGGAAGCTGGTACAAAATTATAATTTGGTCTTCTTTCTCTTAAAAGGATAATTTTCTTGAACTTGATAAAGAGGTTATAAAAGATTTTTCTTTACCTTTGGGTAAGTCTACCTAAAAGACGGAAAAAAAAAATCTGTTAAAATGATTTCCTGCGTTCAAAAGACTGAGGTCTCTCTATTAAAATGTTTGGACTGTCAATGCTCTCTTTGCTTTAACGTTTTCTATTTTTGACAAGCTCCCCAAAATTCATATAAATAAAGTCTTTTTTTTTACTTTTTTTCTTTGAGAATTTTCAAAGGGCCCTGGAACTTCTCAAAGAAATTTGCTCTCTTCCTACAAAGGGAAAGATACTAAATTTATTAGGCTTATTCCGTATGTTAAATTACATGGAAAGCATTGTCAGACAAGTGATGGTAAGTCTGCTTAGGCGCTGTTATGTGGGCAAATGTTATTGACATAGGTGTTTTAAAATTGTATAACATTACTGAAATTCTGATCTGTCCTGATTATCAGTCATAATTCTGGTTATTATTATTTTAAAGTGTTGTATGTCACAAAATTAACCAAATTCCTCTGTCAATTGCCATTTTGAGGTCTTGTTTACAGACTTATTTCTTTGCTCTAATGCCCTTGCAAAATGTTTCAACTTCAGAAAAATTCATGGAAAGGACTCTGACATTTACACTGGAGTACAGGTTTCTGACAAACTTTCTGATAATAAAACTGAACTTGGTAAGAAATTACAGAAAGCTGATGGAAAGACTGATAACTTCATGAAACTGCTCACAAAAAGATTGGGATCAAGAATGGATTACACAGGACTGAATGAACTGATAAGGATGATTATAATTTTTATTATTTTTCATTTGAAGTATTGCTGAATTTTTAATATTTTGTTTTTTTAGATTTAAGGAAAACTTTTTCTCTTTTCTCCTGAGCTAGCTATGACTTATAACAATTTGGTAAATAATATTTTTGTAAGTAAAATTGAAATATTTATCTTTCTCTCTATCTGATCCCTCGAATTTGGAAACTCTTAGTGAGTATTGTTGTTTTCATGGCAATATAGTTATTTGCATAAGTTCAATAAGAATCTCTTCTCCTTATAACAGGACACAATTGGAAACACTGGTTCTATTACCAAGGCTGTGACTGGAACATCATATTTGCGATATAACCATACAGCTTTTGAGGAATGAAGATTGGACTTTATGGAATAAAGCCACGTGGAAACATTGCCCTGGTACCTTATGTTCCAAGCAGCGCTTACCAGGATAAGTAAAGAATGTCACTTATCTGGCAAGCACAAGGAACCTCGAAATATTTTGGGGGAACCTCGGAAGAGAGGAGTTCACCCAAATCTGTAGGTATTACAGGCAAAGTCTGATAACAAAATTTTGGCTTGGCTTTCCTGGCCTGGAGAGGCCTTTAAAGTTCAATCTGAGATTCCTTATAAAAAGTTCCAGCAAAGCAGATTTAAAAGAGCCTATGTGATCAATTGCCATTCTTGCTGTACTTATGTAAATAATTGGGCCAACTCTATTGGAACTAGACTTATTTTGCAAACTACTTAGTTTTAATTTGTCCATCTTTGATAAAAATGAGGGTGATTTTAGAAAGAAAAATTATATTTCTGTAAAAACTATAGTGTAGATTTGCGGATATTAGATCCTGGTTTTGTTAATTGTCTTTTAAGGTTTTTGTTTTATATTGTTGACTTGACTGGATCCTGATTTCTTCTGGTCTCCTAAAATATCTGGCTACAGATGTCCAAACTAACGTTTTTTATTTTTTCCATCATTTTCATTTGGAATCGCTGAAAACTGAACCTGCCCTTTTTCCTGAAGCCTTTCAAACTGAAGCTGATGGACTTGCTATAAACTTAAGAGATTACCCGATGACATCATCAGAGACATTTTAAACTGCAAAAGCTGCTTTGACGCTGACATCTAAAAATCTTATCTGGCTGTCCTCTAAACTCAGAAACTGCTTTACAACTTGCTCCAACCATTAACCTTGTTTTTCTTTCGTTTACATAGAAATGCTTCCATTAAATACTTGATTGCTTGCTTCCACGATATAGGTGTAACCTTGAGAGCCCACCTGCATCACCACCTTCTAAAATGTACTTAATTGAACTATCTATTATCAGGACTAAGAAATGTGCTCAGTGAGATGAAACAATCTACCAACTCAGCTTTTGGACTATGGAACGTCTTTAATTTTCAAAAGGACTGTGAAACTTCTAGGAAAGTTTCAGAGGAGGGAACTGATGGTGCTCAGGGCAAGTTACCCCAGGAGGCACCACTCTGGTATGCAGATTATTTCGAGCTGAAGACAATAAGGACTCAGAGAGCTCAGGAAGAATATTTGAGTTTCCCCTCCCAGACTACCTAAAGAATTTAAAACAAAAGATCTGTTTCAGGAAGGAGTTATTATCATGATGGCTGTAAAGATAATGTAGGATAGCGGTTACAAAAGGAAAGACACCAAGCCCCTTATATCAAAAACTTTATCTCTCCCTCCACATTATCTATAGATGACCCTGAGAGGAGTTGTCAGGCAAACATTTGCATTTCTATCTCCATGTGAGTTGCCTCTTGCCCTCTGAGGTCCCAGACCACTACCCACCCCCAACACGTTCCTCGCCTTTAACTGCAATACTTAAGCAGGCAGCTTAGACAGAGGGATGCGTTGCTCATTTCTGAGTTTCTCCCATGTATACATGTTATTAAACTTGTTATTATTTTCTCCTGCTAACTTGGCTTGTTAATTATTTGGCCAGCCATAAGAACCTTAAGGGAAAGGGCAGAGGGAGATTCTCCCTCTTCCCCCAACAACAAGATTATCTGATTCCCAGAAAAAGAAAACAGTACTATAATATTAAGGCTACAACTGTCAAAATGAAGCCAATATACACTCAAGTCAAGCTTTTGCTCAAAAGTTAATTGGCTCCTCTTTGAAACTTTATCATGTTTATTATGTAAGCATAATATAGAGCCTAGAATATAGAAAGTGCTTATTGGTAAGTTAACATTGTGATCATTTATTTTGTAAATGTTAGTATGAGAGATGTAATTCGTTTTCTAGTATATTCAGATTTTCAAGTTCTGCTAAACCTAAAGCCACATTACTGGCAAGTTGGGATACCTCTAGACATCTGAAAAATATGAATCCTAAACAGAAGCATATAAATTCTCTATTCATCAGGTTCTAAGTTCTAAAACATTCTAAGGTGTTGGAACAAATCAATGGCATTCCAAATTTACAGTAAGGCTACATGTGCCACACAGGATCCTACAGGAAGAGAAATCCAGATTTTAAATAGAGGAGATTATGCACAAAAATAAAGTACGTTTTCAAGTCTGAAAGGGGATTTCAAGAAAGAAGAGACTCTCAGAACATGTGGGAAGTGGTAAATAACTTATCAAGGGCTCTCTAAAGGAGAACATATTGTGGACAAAAGAGCTTCACACCAGAGAGCTAAAATGGCATCTCTGGAATCCTTACGATGAAATAGATGCTGAACTACTATTTCCTGAAACTTAAAATGCACCTTGGGCCGGCCCCGTGGCTTATCAGTTAAGTGCACACGCTCCGCTACCTGCGGCCCGGGTTCGGATCCCGGGCGCGCACCGACGCACGGCTTCTCCGAGCACGCTGAGGCCGCATCCCACATACAGCAACTAGAAGGATGTGCAACTATGACATACAACTATCTACTGGGGCTTTGGGGGAAAATAAAAGGAGGAGGATTGGCAGCGGATGTTAGCTCAGAGCTGGTCTTCCACAGCAAAATGAGGGGGATTAGCATGGATGTTAGCTCAGGGCTGATCGTCCTCACACAAAAAAATAAAAATAAAATGCATCTTATCCTCCAAACAAATACCACCTCCTGCCTTGCAGCTTACCTGGACATAGTGATGTGTTGGAATCGTTTTTCTAATTCATTGGTTCTTTTTTTTTTTGAAGATTTTATGTATTTATTTTTCCCCCCAAAGCCCCAGTAGATAGTTGTGTGTCGTAGCTGCACATCCTTCTAGTTGCTGTATGTGGGACTTGGCCACAGCATGGCAGGAGAAGTGGTGCCTTGGTGCGCGCCCAGGAACCGAACCTGATCCACCAGCAGCAGAGCGTGCGCACTTAACCGCCAAGCCACGGGGCCGGCCCCTAATTCATTGGTTCTTAAACTTGATGGGCACCAGAAGCACCTGGAGGCCTTGTTGAAACCCAGATTGCCAGGCCCCACCCCAGACTTGCCAGTTCAGCAGGTCTGCAGCAGCACCTGACAATTTGCATTTCAGCCCAGTTCCCAGGTGATGCTGATGCTGCTGGTCCAAGGACTCCACTTTGAGAACCACAGCCTGATTTGCACCCTATATATGGTTACCAAATCCATTATTTTATCCTTTGGCTGCTACTTTTCCTTTATCACATCAGCACCTTAGCTCCGAATCTCCTCACCTAGCAATGGGAATACGTGGAGAGTTTAACAGCTGGTTCTCCTTTCCAGATCAGTTCTCCCTCTTCCTCTCAATACTACATTCTCTTGCCAGGTAACTGTTCCTTAAACATCAGTGCATCATAGATCTTCCTCGCTCAAAAACTCATGACTCTTATGCTGAACACAAGACATTTTAAATTCTCCACTTGGTTCACAATGTCTTTAATAGCCTTACTTTAATAGTAAAATGTGGACACCCTGTTCCATACCCTGCCTGCTATAAAGGAGTATGTGAGGATTACATAAGATACAGTCAGTTCTCTTTCTGCACAGTGTGACATTCTATAAGGTCATTGTGTACACTGAATCGGTGAATATGACCCACTGCTCCTATGGGAAATGCAGTGTTAGGTTTCTGTAAGCCTTAGTCACATTTTCTTCAACTCATCAGTACATTACCTTGTTCTCTGTGTGTTCTCTTTAAAGTCACCTTATTTAATATATATTGTTGATATATTAACATTGAACTCACACCAACAGCACTGTAACTCGTGTCTGATAGTAGCTTGTCGAACACACATACTTTCTCAGTAAAGGCACGTCACAGCCTCTTGCCCTGAGGAACACCAGGCAGCATTGCAGCACTACACATGGGGGACATATTAAATGGCAAGGTCACCAACATAATGCACAAAAAGATAAGAAATGAGGCACTAAATAGACTGCAAGAAGGACACTTGTTTACAATGTGGGCTGAAACAAGAGGGCAGAGCAGCACCTTGTTCCCCCTCAGCTGGGAACGTGCACGTCGAGTGAATCAAATTTCTCACCACTTTGTGCATATCTGCAAATGGACATGAAAGCCCTGAGAGTGTTCATTTGGGGGCTGCCAGTACATTTTAGCTAGTGGGCAAGTGTGCAAACACGGAATCCACAAATAATGAGGAGCAACTATATTATGAAAGCATCTTTTCAAAACCAGAATATTGCTTATATATAAGAGCAATAATGATAACATAACAGCTAACATTTAAGTGCCTACTATGTGCCAGGAGCTCTTCTAAGTACTTTACATAAGTTAATGCATGTAAATCTCACTAAAACGCTACAAGACAGGAGTTTTCAGTAGCCCCTTTTGATAGATGAGGAAACTAAGGTTCAGAGAGTAAATATTTCCACAGGTTCTCCAGTTAAAAGTGGAATAACTGGGATTGATGCCCAGACAAACTAGTCCAAAGCCCACAGCCTCAACCACTATGGTAGGAATGTGAGCGAATTTTCTACCACTCCCTAAAAAGCCCCTTCTGATCCAGCCTGTGTGGTCTCACACATACTTATTCACTCATCAAACATTTTCTGAGTGCACCAAAGGTGTCAGGTACGGTGTTTAGATACTGGAGGGACAAATAGAATATCGTCACAAATAATCCATAACCAACCAATAATTCAAAATTGGGGTGAGTTTATTATGAGCCAAGCTTTGAGGATCATATAGCCCAGGAGAGTCTTTTCACAAAGAAATGGAGCACTGCAAAGAAGTGGGGTGTATAGTGTGGTTATATACCATCAAAGAGCATGTACCACATGTGATTGCAATGTCCCTTTTACAATAGCCACGACATTGACCTGTTGGCACGTGGATTGATGGACACTATGGGTATCAGGTGTGCTGTCTCCATGGGCGTGGCTGTTGTCTCAAGTTTGGTGGTCACGGAATGATCGCAGCAATCAAATCCTAGCCTATGGAGAAATGCTTATCCTTAAGGAAATGCTAATGTGGGGGAAGTTGCATTTACACCTTAAGGGCATTGCTTTTGTCTTTGGGACACGTTAATTGCTTAAAGCGGATATACAATGGATGAACAGAGGCTACAGGCCCCTTTTGGGGAAAAGCAAAAAAAAACAAGGTCAGGCCCAATTAGTTTTACACCAAATGGCTTCCTCATATGCTCCAATGTATCCTGTTGCTGGCCATTTATTCATCAAGAAGAAGGATCGTCTCAGATTTAAGGAGCTCACTGTCTATGAGACAAGAATAAAACAACAGTTATGGAAAAGGAAATAAGTACAGGGTCCCAGAGTGGGGACATCAAAATGGGTCTCTAGATGGAGACCTCTCAGGAAATGTCTCCAAGAGGAAGGAACATTTGATATGAGTTTAGATCAAGAAATAGGAATTCAGTTGATTAATAAAGGAGGTAGGAGTGCAGAAGAAACACATATAAAAAGACAGATATAAAGGATGCTAAAGCTTTCAGAAAATGGGGGTATTTTTAAGGCTGGAACAAAGTGAACATGTAGGACACAGTGGGTGATGAGGCTAAAGATGACGACAGCAAGAGAAAGCCTGCGTGTCCAGCTCAGGAGTCTGAATGTTCTCTCAGATGCTCTGAGCAGTCATTGAAGGAGTCTAAGCAGATATCAGATTTAAGCAAATTTGGATTCTAGAAGGTAACTCTGGAGGCATTGTGAAGGAAAGATTAGAAGAAATTAAGACTGAAGGAAAGGGACCTGTTGGAAGACTAGGCAGCGATCCAGATAAGATAGGTCTTGGCCGGCCCGGTGGCGCAAGCTGTTAAGCATGCGTGGTCCAATGCGGTGGCCCGGGCCTCGCCGGTTAGGATCTCGGGTGCGCACCAACGTAGCGCTTGGCAGGCCATTCTGTGGCAGCATCCCATACAAAGTGGAGGAAAGTGGACATGGATGTTAGCCCAGGGCCAGTCTCCCTCAGCAAAAAAAGAGGAGGATTGGCAGATGTTAGCACAGGGCTGATCTCCTCACACACACAAAAAAGATAGGCCTTGGCTCAACCACGGAGTCTGCAGGTGGAGGAGGCCAGGAGGTGGGAAGCAGTGCTGGGTTCCTGCAGGAGGAAACTGAGCTGCCTCTCAGTCACGGGAAGACTGTGCCTGTCATGGCCTCCCCACTCCCATGCCCAAATGCCATGTTCCTTTCTGCTTCAGTACCTTTCCTCTCTTCTCCCATCTGAAATCCTCACTCTTTCTTCCCTCCACCTGCTCAAAAGTGGTCCCTTTGAGGACTTGATCTAGTCTACCTCTCCTAAGAAGCTGTCCTTAATTACAATTTCTCGATAACATTCTCATTTTTTTTAAGCTTCTGTAATACAACATACACTAAATACCTTGGCAGAATCAAATTATATCTTGCAAACAATTTCATGTATGTGGAGGAGCTTGGAACCGTATAATTCTTTATATTTCCTTCGATACCTACCACAAATACCTTGCACATAGAGGTCAATGGATGTCCAGTAAAGTTAAATAGAGTGGAAGCACACTTTATAAGCTAAAAACTTTTATGAGTTCAGTTATTCCTTTAGATCAGCTGCTTGAACCATTTGTTTTTCTCCACAGGTCAACAGTGTTGCCCAGCACAAATGAATTTTACACCTTCTCAAACTCAATAGAGCAAAGATGGAACTTCATTCCCCTTGCAAGTCTTACTGCCCCAGAGGAAAGCAACAACATGTGACGTCTAATTCTTTCTTCACATTCTCGTCTCAAATTGTAACTGTTTCCCAGTTGCTAATTGGTTTTCATTATTAAAACTGACAAAAAAGTTTCTCATTATTTCTTTCTTTCTTTTTTTTGTGTTATGAGAAAGATCAAACCTGAGCTAACTTACAATGCCAATCCTCCTCTTTTTGCCGAGGAAGATTGGTCCTGGGCTAACAATTGTGCCCATCTTCCTCCACATTATATGGGATGCCGCCACAACATGGCTCGACAAGCGGTGCATTGGTGTGCGCCCGGGATCCAAACCTCTGAACCCGGGGCTGCCGTAGCGGAGCGTGCTCACTTAACTGCTGCACCACCGGGCTGGCCCCTCTCTTTATTTCTAAAGCTAAAATGTCTAAATCTTTCTCTGGGCTAGTTGGAGTTTCCATAAAATGAAAATGTACATTCCAGAAAAATCCTTAACTTTCCAGAATAATCTTGAATATGGTAAACACCTTGGCAAAAATGTCACTGATTTTCAATGTCAGTGCCTCCACAAGGGTATCCTTGCATTGTCTCCCCTCCCAACCACCTCTCACTCTGGCCCTCCCCAGGCTCATGGGGTCAAACTCTTTACTGAGCGCTAGGAATGATCAGAGTCTGAGGGAGACTTCAAGGATGACTAAGCCATGGTTTCTGACCCCAACCATCTCTCTCCATCTCTGCTTTAACCTCTATTTTTCTTACTCTGGTTTCTACTTTAGTTGTTTACTTGTCTTGTGAATTGTTGTTTTGTGGTTTATAATTATCATGTAAATTCATATTACTTGTTGCCTTAGAGTTTAGAAAGAACTTACATTAAACAATGTTTTTTCCCAGCCCTTTGATGTGTCTAACACCTTTCAACGAAATTCAAGTGGCTTCTTGTTTTTACGTCTCCATCATTATTTAGAATTATGTTCACCCCACACTTTTGAACTGACTAATGCTGCTTTATTCTTTAAACTATTCTATGACAAGACTCACGTGAGGAATCCCTGAAGCACCATCAGCTAGGCATCCCCACATTCCTCACATCTGTTTCCTTGATTTGTTCCTAACTAAAGATGTTTCTGAAACTAATACTGAATTGTACCAAGTGGTCATTGCATAAAAAGCACTATCACAGATACCTTAAAGAGAAGAAATGGAAAAGAATATTCAATTCCTCAGATAAGTTTGCAATCCAATGAGGCATTGAGGGGACCAGGGGGCACTGATCAGAGCAGGAATCTAAGAGAAGAGTTTTAAGTCAATTTCAAATGAGGTTAAAACTGGAATGAGATAGTATTTTACCGGTTATCTGAAATCATAGGCATTTTTCTGACCTATGAAAATTTATTTGCATATAAACTGTACGTGTGGGGTAAGAGAGTGCTGATATTGTTTGATTTCTTTTTATTATTCACCACTTTGTAATAGATGTGGCTATTCACAATTAATAAATATCATAACGTGGAGAGACCCAATTGCCTCTTGTTATCAATTCTTACACAAAGCTAAAGTTTTAAAGATCAAACTTCATTCTAGTTACCTTGCAACTAGTCTATTTATATCAGAAAGATGCTGAGTTTTAGGAAAATACTTCAAAACACAAATTTTATATGTAATTTCAAAAGCAAAAAATGAGTTAAAAATTGGGTGGTAACCAGTTTTGCTGCTATATATTAAACTTTAACATGGGAGCAGACATTTTTAGAGAATATAATTGATATTTGCCTATTTGTATATTGTAGAATGTTAAAGGATTTACAGTTTTAATAGTATTTCAAATACCAGAGAATAAAAAACAGAACTGTTTCAGTTTTACGAAATAGCTTTTTAGACATAGCAGATTTTCAGAGCATATTACTTGAAAATAAAATAATCAGTTAGTGAGGTTTAAGCCATGTGGTTTTATTTTGAAATTGCTCATTCCATAGGAGCATCAGTAAAAGCCCTCCAGGAGTAGCTGATGCTCTTTCCTTCCGCCTGAGCACCGGCTGTATTTTCTTTAAGCCTCAGACTCTCGGGCAACACCATAGCCCTCAACTCTGTTTAGTTGAGAAAAGGCTTTATGAGTCATATGTTTTTTCTAGGGGTATGGAGCTCCCAGACTTATTAAGTACAGGGAGAGAGTAAGAGTCTGAACACATTCAATAAACTCCAATGTGCTCAGGTGAGAAGACAGGTGCCTGAACTCACATGTGAAGAAGAACTTAAGAGGATGCTTTCTGACTCTGGTTCGTGCCTCTGACTAAGCAGTCCTGGACATCCCCGTTACAGCCACGGAATAACACAGGCAGTCTTGATGGAGCAGAAGTCCTCCTATGTCCATCATTTGTGCAGAGCAAACTGGCTTAAGATCTCTCATTTCCTGCTGCAGTGGTAATTTACAGAGATACAGAACTGCCATCTAGTGACTAAGAGAGCAGCAAAGTGCTTTACATGAAAAGTGAAATTCTGAGTTTTATAAAACAGAACAGTGAAGCACTAAAGTTGGTAAAGTTGATACAATGTGGCACACGAAAGTTATAGTAAACCTGAAAAATGTGTAGGTGAACTAATCAGTTGCTCTCTATGCCTCTAAAACATGTCTTGACATCCTACTCATAAATAGTAGAGTTTAAATATAATAGAATAACTTTGGAAACAAACTTCTCATCTCATCTCATCCACTGCTGTTGGCAGGAGCCGGTATTAAATAACCAGATGGTGAGAACCCATGTTGAAGCACCAGTTTTATCACAATGGAGAGAATATGAGACATAACCCAACGGACTGATGTTCACATCTTCCCTCTTACCCTTGATCAGTTTTGTAAACATGGTTTTCTTTATCAGTTAAATATGAATTATAACAGTTACTTTAAAGGATTACTGTAAGAATTGCATAAGGGAATACAGTAAAGGAACTGGCGCACAGTAGATTGATAGTTAATTCTCCTGCCCTGTCTCTCTTCTAAGAAACATACAGAAATAATCTAAGAATAGAACCCATGTATAAAGTAAACTTATGACAAACAGTCAATGGCTCCTGAAGTAAGGGACATCATTGTTGAGTGCTTAACCTCAACTGCCTCCAAATACTGTTAACTCTCAATTAATTTTATGTGTTTTCTGTCTTCCAGACACTTCACTGGCTACAAGGAAAGGAGAAGTGTGAAATTGAAATTAATTTCACCCTTGAATGGCCTAGCTGTAACAACAGGTGTTTTAAATCACCTAGTTCTTCAGGTTTTCTGCTTATTACTATATATTTTAACATGGTTCACAGCCAGAGAAAATAAGAAAATCATTATAATTTTACACACATGAATATATGTCTTGACTATTACAGCTGGACTCTTAATATATAGAGCAATGTTGTACATGTTTTGTGCTTGTTGATAGTACAGAATACTTTTGTCCAGGCTTTCTTTGGCATTATCATAAATAATGAAGATCTCAGTAATATAAGCCCAGGAGAAAAGGGTTTATAAAAATCTAACATACTATCCTAGTCATGCCTCAAAAAAAAAACAAGCTATAAAAATAATGAGAGGATATTTTGAAGGCACTATTTTTCTTAATTATTTCCAACTTTATTTCCCTTTACCTCTTTTTAATCTTTCTCCGTCTTATTCGCTATTGGCTAATCATCTCACAGTAATTAAATCACCCTCAGCAGAGTCCACCATGCCTCTTCAAGTGCCCCAGCCTAATGTCTGTCTCAGCTCTGACAAAAAGTAGCTGGGAAAACCTGTTTTGTGGCACTATTCTTAAGAATATCTTTACACTTGGGCTGGCCCCGTGGCTTAGTGGTTAAGTGTGCACACTCTGCTGCTGGCGGCCCGGGTTTGGATCCCAGGCATGCACTGACATGCCAGTTCTCTGGCCATGCTGACACCGCGTCCCAAATACAGCAACTAGAAGGATGTGCAACTATGACATACAACTGTCTCCTGGGGCTTTGCGGGAAAAATAAATAAATAAATAAAATTATTTAAAAAAAAGAACATCTTTACTCTTACAATAATAGCTATATGTTTGAAAGGCACCAGTGGATTACAAAATGAAGTACTTGACCAATGTTGTATCCTCATTTTCCCTCCAGGGAGAACACAACATTCGTGTGTAATGCAGGGCTGCTGCTTTATTGTTCTCTCCTTTCAAGACATTTTATTACTTGTAAAACATAATAGGATTAATGGTGATATATGAGTAACAATATAAACTTACAGACAGCAAAAAGATACTATTTCAGTGTCATCATTTTATGTACTGTAACAAACAGTAATATTTTCATAGTGTAATATCTTGATTGATCATAAATTTTTTCCTGGCTCATTTTTATGCTAATTCATTTATTAGATTACCAAATTTATACTTTTATGATCTTTATTTTCAATCAATATAATTGAAGGGACATCAGTTGTTCTTGGTAAGTGAAAGTTCAGAAAAAATTTTTGATAATGTATAAGTTTGAGAAGGATCTTTTTGTTTTTTAAAAGAGAAGTCAGGCCTGGCCCTGTGGCTTAGTGGTTAACTGCACGCGCTCCGCTGCTGGAGGCCCGGGTTCGGATCCCGGGCACGCACCGACGCACCACTTCTCCGGCCGTGCTGAGGCAGTGTCCCACATACATCAAGGATGTGCAGCTATGACATACAGCTATCTACTGGAGCTTTGGGGGAAAAATAAATAAATAAAATTATAAAAAATATAAAAGAGAAGTCATTTAATATTTAGAAAAGTTCTCAAAAATCATCAAACACTTTAATTTTACAGAAAGGAATACTACGTTCCAGAGAGCCTAAGTACGTTGTCACACACTAACCAGAAACAGACCTGGGCCTAGAACTCAGGTATGAGTCACCTGACTTCTACTGGACCACACTCAAGGGAGCACACCCTCTTCTTACTGGTAATTTCTAATACTAAGTTATTTTCAAAAGCACAGTTGAGAGAAATTGTAAATAAATAAAACATGATTTTATATAAAAAAGTAGCAATTGCGACCCACAATTTCTATTCCATATGAGTGTTTCCTTTCTTGTAGGTTTCTTGTTTTTAATACCAAGTCCATTTTGGTAACAAGAAAAAAGACATAATGTTTAGTTTCTTTAGTAACATACAAAAAGCTTCTGTGGAAATTAAAAAGACACTAACTAATGTCTCGTCTACTAAAGCAACTTAAGAATATTATTTGATTTTGGGAAAGCTCTGAGAGATTTTTTTAAAAATCATATCCACGTGACTATTAGTCCAGCCAGGCACATCTCCACATGACATCTCCTAGAGTGCCCAGTTTTCTGCTGGATCCAGCTATTGTCAGGCCCAATGCTCTGGCTGAGTAGAGAATGATGCCGCTTCTGAAAAGCATGTACTCAAGGCTGATTGATGGAGACACTAGGAAAGGAAAAGATGAAAATATTACCCTAATCAATGATGTAAAACACAAGCTATGAGCAACCGTTAAAAGAATTCTCTATGAAATTGATCAATTCTACTATCACTACACCGGGCTATTTCCTATCAGTAATTTGACACATAAACAAATAGAATAGTGTATTTAATGATATCAATTCTTTTAGTTGTGTGCTTTTCCTTTTAAAACTACATATGCTTATATGTGTTTGCTTTATTTTCAGGTGGTGTCACTGTGTCAAGGCCTCGCGGGCAGGTGGGGCCTTCACTGAGGACCCCCAAGGCCCCACCCAGGCCCGCTGGCTGTGCACGTGCCCTTGGCCTCATGGGTTAAACCCAAGGCCGCAGGGCTCCCATAGCGAGCGGCCAGAGAAAGAAGGGCCCATGAGAGAAGTAGGCGAGGGGCGCGGGCTCTGCCAACTTCCTCTTCTCAGGTCCCTGAGAGAGAGAGACAGAGAGAGAGAGAGAGAGTGAGAGAGCGAGAGAGATCCCTGACCTCTGCATTGCTGCCTCCACCGCTGGTGCCATGTCACACACCATCCCCCTTCCCCCAGCATCCCCATGCTACCCCTGGGAAGGCACCACCACTGGGAGGCCTGTTCCTGGTCACCTCCCTGTCGTCCCTTCAGGACCAGAGCCCAGTGCAGGGGAGTTGGTTCAGACAAACATTTACATGTCCCTCTCCATGAGAATTGTCTTCTCCAGTCTCACATCCCAAACCCCACCCCCAACATCCTCCTTTGTCTTATCTGAAGATAGTATTTAAGAGGAGCATCTCTGCCATTCTTTTGAGAGACTCCATTTCTCATGTGTCTCCCATGGATACATGTTATGAGCCCAATTTAATCAAGCATGGATTCTTTTACTTGCCTATTTGCATCAGGAACATAATTACTAGCTAGAGAATTAATTAGAGAATATTCATGGTGAATGAAAGATGTCATTTCTAATAACATAATGGAATTCCTTGAGGCTTTATTCTGGGGATATGTGTAGGATTAAGTCAGGACACACTGTGAGAGTGATAAATAAGTTCTATATATTTTTCTTCTTCAAGACCATGAATTTCAGCCACAGTTCATACCCATCTACTTTGCAACAATGAAAAACAAACAATGACCTTGAATATTTTGCCCTCAGATTCATTAGTCTTTAAAGTATTAATTGAACAATTTAAATCTAGATGAGTGAAAGACTATGGAGACTTCTAGAATGTCACGTTAGGTCCTTTAGAAGTGAAGAATTGTTTTTATAAAACATTTCTATTCCTTCTTATACCTTGACAATAATGTTACTCTGAATCTGTTTTAAAGAGGATAATGGCAGATTTACTTTAATTTGCACCCCTTTTAAAGTACATTTACCTAATATTTCTCAGTCTCTTGAAAACTTTTATCTCTAGCTCAACATTCATTTAAATCACCAGACCTATTTGATGAAGCCGACATGAACATTTACTCGAAAACTCCACAGAAAATTACTAATTTAACCTGTACTCTGGACGATCCATTGTAAAACGCAAACTGGATTTGCCAGGCCCCTCAAAACGGCTCATAACTCTGTTTGTACATTTATCTGGGCAGATACTATCTGAAGGTAATTGTTCTTCCCAAATGCTTTCTTTAATTCAATCAGCAATACTTCCAAAGTCTTAATGACAATGTGGCCAATTTGGTGAAATCCAAGTGACTTTTTTGTTTTTGCATGCCAATGAGATTAAGAAAATAAGTGTTTTAATTATTGTTATTGATTTTAAAAATCAGAGACGAAGAAAACAAACTTCTTTGTCCAAAGACATTTCTGCAAATGAAATCGTCTGAAAAACTGACAGCTAGCCCCCTGTTTTAACCACTAAACCATAAGAAATGTAATACCGTGGGCAAACACTTGAGAGTTGTCACCTGCAGGAGTCCCCAGCACTGTTGCCCCATCAGGGCCATGGATCAGGGGAAGGAGCCAGTGGAGGGGAGTCAGCTGGGCCCTCAGCATCCTTCCTTCCTTGGTCAGAACCCGGTCCCAGCTGCTCCCTGTATCATCTTCTGGGGAAGCAGAGAATTCTTCTGGAGACACAACACATTGGGTGTTAAGGATGTCATTGTTCTTTTATAAACAGATGTTAGATCGTGTAACGGGCTTCTCAGCACAGGAGAAGCCACCTCAAGGGAAGGCAGAACTTCTCCAGGAGCTGAAGGTCATCCAGGGAGAGCAGAGTCAAGGGCTGCACAGCGTCAGCCGGCTCCTGCTCTCCATCTCATGGACACCTCGGTCCCCAATCCCCGACACCCCTCCCAGTGCCCCCCCCAAGGGTTCCCATTGTATCCTCAGAGTCCCGAGCAAGCGCAGGACCGGTGCTCAGAGTGGCAGAGGGGCCGCCGAGCTGGAGAGCCCCGGGGCGCAAGCACTGGGGGCGGAGTCCCTGATGCGGAAGTGGCGGCCACTGGAGTTTGTGTGGGGGGCTCGGGCAGTTTCTGGATCCTTCCTCCAGGATTTTCAGCGCGGGGAGCTCTCCTTTCTGCAGTGTGGAGGAGCGCTGGGCAGGAGCGGCGCTGAGGTAGGCGGTGGGCAGCGGGCTCGGCGTGGAGATCGCCGCCGCGTATGGCGGGAGCGCGGCGTCCGGGGCGGCGGATGGGACCGGGGGCCGGGGCTGCTGGCGGGCTGCTCCAGGCGGGGGAGCCCAACCTCTGTCCCTTGGAGGAGCAGAAGAGCGCCGCTTGGCCAGCCTGTCCCTGTGCCTTGGCGGGGCCCCACCTCAGCGGGGTCACACCCATCCGTGGTGCAGGGGGCGGCAGGGAGTCGCCTGCCCTGTGCGCCCGCCCTTGAGTTCGCGCCCCCCGGGACCCCGTCTAGGCCAGGTCGCGACATCTCTGGGTGAACGCTTTCCTTCGGAAGAGGGCCTGTGGTCAGCGCTCCTCTGCCTGACTCCGCTCAGGCTATTGGGCTCCTCATTGCCTTCATTAAACAAATGAACGGTTTCTACATCCTTGGGACCACCTTTATTGAAAAGCCTGATCGCATTCATGGTTTCTGATAATTGACTCTATATTTGCAAGGTGAACTTTGAAGCCTGTGAATTGTTGTAAACTGCATTTAATGAAAGGAGCTTTAAACAGTCTTTGGTGCAAATTGTGTAGCTTCCTAATACTAACTCACCTTCTGTTAACATAGACTGATGACTGATCAATTGATGATTGACATAATGTGTATGGAATTTTGGTTTCAGTTGAAAAGATTTTCTTGGCAGTCGGTGCTAAAATTAAAATCGGATAAAGAGGAGGATTTTGGAAGTTGTATGTAGTGTCTGTTTTGTCTCCGTACTCATTTAGAATTGTAAGAATTTAGATTTGGAAAGCCCATAGAACAAGAAGTTTGAAATTTTGATTTGACTGACAAGGGGAAAGGTCAAAAGGTCAAATACGGTAGGATGTCATTTATATAATATTCTAGAAAAGATAAACCATAGGGAAAGACAACAGATCATTAGTTGTCATTAGTTTTCATATTTAGTTAATCATTTAGTTCAATAGTTTAATCATTAGTTTTAATATTTCTTATTAAAAAATACATTTTAATGATAGCATCCTAATTATGCTTTTGGGTGATACCAGAAGTTGATAACCTATTAAATTCTGCAGTAGAAAGAAATGACATGTTGGTTATTGGCGTCTTTGAAGTGTAAGTATTGGCGGTAATGAAACTTTTAAATGAGCTTTTTTGGATTCTGAACTACTGATTTTTTTACTAGATCCTGTTGGACATGGCATGTTACAAGTTTCAAAAGACTCTTTAAATTATTGTAGCAGGCTGAAGCTATTAAATTATAATGTAAGCTCTTTATAGATGAAACAGGCAAAAATACAAAAAGCCATTCATCAATTTATCTTTGTTAAAAAATCAAGTAAATCTTACCATACACATGAATGACTTTTGGCTAGACAGACCTGAACTTGACAAGATGGACTCATTGGTATGGGGAACTTCTTTTGGAATGTTAAAATGGGAGAGGATATATAAATTTTACCTGAGGGTGACCCAAGTCGATATGGCAGGTTTAGTTGCTTTTACACTCTTTCTGAGTTATGATCTTGATTAAAAACCTGGTCATAGACATTCCAAGACATTTGGACCATTTTATGTATCAATATAATAAGATGTTTTATTTCTCTGATACTTTCTGATTTCAGGGTGTCTGGGAAAAACAGTTTCTCAACATAGGTACTTTGGAATATAATTTTTGATTGTTGACTTATTGAATCATAGAATTGTTGAGGTGGAAATAATTTTAGTGGTTTAGAGCCTAACCTCTTCAATTTCCAGGAAATGGAACGTGAGGTTTCTTGAGTTAAGTCGTCCACAGTCAGACTGCTACTTTAGTGGCAGAGTTGGAACTAAATGCTCAGATGCTTGTCTCCAGATTCCTAGTACAGTGCTCTCTGTGCTGCGTACTATTAAGTAGACAAATCAATGAGTTACCTTCTCATATCATATACATAGCCAGCAGGGTCGATTATTTCCCATATGCATTTCTTTCCTTTCTTTTTTAAGTAACTACTAACCACAATTAATTTATTCCCCTGCCATGTTTAATGACCATCCTTGTGTGTGTCTCCTCGAGCACACGTGTGAACTCCCTAGAGTGGACACCTGCCTGTGATTGGATTGTTGGGCCAGAGGCTGATGTGCATCAGCCTCTTGATGAGCTGCAGCCAAATCATCCTCTGAAGTTTTAACAATTTCCATTCCCTCCAACAGTGTTTGAGTCATCCTTGCCCTGGGAATGGTCAGATTGGCATTGTCAGATTTTTAAATTTTTGCCAATCTGATGGGTGAGGAATGAAGTATTTGTTTTCCTCTTTTGACACACGCATAGAGCTGTGCAACTACCAAAATTGAGATACAGAACAGTTCCAGCACCCAGAACTCCCTTGAGCTGCTCTTTTCTAGTCAACTCTTCCCCCAACCTTAACCCCTGGTGGCTAATGATCTGTTGTCTTTCTCTATGGTTTGTCTTTTCTGGAATATCATATAAATGGAATCCTACAGTATTTGGCCTTTTGAGTCTGGTTTCTTTCATTTAGCATGATACATTTATTTGAGTGTTCATCCATGTTGTTGACTGTATCAGCAGTTCCTTCTGTTTTATTGCGGAATGTAGTATCCATTGTATGAATTTACCACAGTTTATCCATCCACCAGTTGAAGGACATTTGAGTTATTTTCAGTTTTGTCTTTTTTGACTATGAATAAAGCTGCTGTAAATCTTTATGATTTGAGAAGGCAAACAAGTTTTTGCATGAACATGTCTTCTTCTCCTGGGTAAGCACATAGAAGTGGAATTGCTGGGTCATATGGTATGTGCATGTTTAACTTTATTTTAAAAACTCTTTGTGGTAGCAAAGTCATGGCCCACAAAGATGTCCTAATCCCTGAACCTGGGAATACATTGGTTTACTTGGCAAAGGTGAATTAAATTTGCAGACGGAATTAAGGTTACTGATCAACTGACTTTAAAATAGGGAGAGGATCCTGGATTATCCAGGTGGGCCCAGTGCATCACAAAGGCCCTTAAAAGGGAAAGAGAAGCAGTAGAGTAGAAAAAGATCCAAGGGAAGCAGGGCCAGAGAGATGCCGAGTTCTTGGTTTTGAGGGTGGAGGAAGGGGGCATAGGCTAAGGAATGTGGTGGTCTCTAGAAGCTTGAAAAGGCTAGGAAATGGATTAAGCTTTAAAGTCTCCCCAAAAGAACCTAGCTCTGCCAACACCTTGATTATAGCCCAAAGAGACCCGTGTCAGACTGCTAACCTACAGTACTGTAAAACAATAAATCTGAGTTGATTTAAGCCATGAAATTTGTGCTAATTTGTTACAGCAGCATAATAAACTCCACTTTAAAACGGTTTTCCAAAGAGGCTGAACCACTTTGTGTTCCCACCAGCAATGTAAGGGTGTTCCAGTTACTTTCCATCCTCATTAACACTTGGTATGCTCAACCTCTTTAATTCTAGTCATTCCAGTATGTACATAGCAGGATCTCAATGTGGTTTTTATGTGCCTTTTTCTCATGATTAACGACCTTGAGCATCTTTTCATGTGCTTATTTGCCATCTGCGTATCTTCTTTGGTGAAGTGTCCAAATCTGTGACCATTTTCAACTTGAATTTTCTTATTGCCGAGTTTTGAGAGTTCTTTATAGTCCTGTCAGATATGTGATTTGCAAAGGTCTTCTCCCAGTCTGTGGTTTGCCTTCTCCAGCCTCCCACGAGTGTCTTTGTAACGTCTGTGTAACATAACTCGAGAGGTTTCACATGACCTTATCTTCCTTCATTGGGAAACAGAGTGAAGTTGGAGCCCTTGAGTCCAATCAGACCTTGATCAGAGTTGGGTCTGGGTCTCAGTTTTAGTAAACCCAGGCCTTCCACTTTCCCCCGTTCCTGTTTGCGGTGCTCCCCTCCCCCGCACAGGGGTCTGGTCCCAAGTCTGGTAGATCTGTCTCCTCAGGTTTGGGAGCCCACAGAAAACTTAGCTACGCCCGTCAGACATCTCAGCGTAGCTCTCCAGCCTCCTACCTTACATTGTTCACAATATGGCAAATTCCCAAAAGGTCACACTAGCAGGATGTTTGACTTAGGCCACTTCCACCACTTCTGGAGGTTTCGCTTTGCTTTGTGGAAGCTTTTGGCCTATTTCCCCAGATTCCTGTGTGGCACCAAAACTTAACACAGGTGCTGTGAGGAAGAGCAGTTGTGTGTCTGAGAGCCTTCAGGTTTCCTCTGCCGCACCAAACTAGAAGTTTGGCTAGTTTCTCTTTTCCCTAGCCGAGGCTCTGACTGAGCAAGCCAGAGTCTCGGCAAGCACCTAGAATCAGAAAATGCCTGCAGGGGAAAGAAAGATAAAAATCCCTGCTCACATAAAAGAGTTTTCTTCTTTCTGGAATTTTAGTTGGTTGGTTCTGAAGTTCTCTGATGCTCTAAAAATATATTTATAATTTATCTGGCTTTGTCCAGTTTTGCAGCAAGAGTGTTTTCCTGTCCTAGTCTCCTCTAAACCAGAAGTTCCCTTGTCGTTAGTTTTTAACTCCATCAGTTATACCCTGTCAATATTATTATTGTTTGGTAAAGTCATGCTTTCAATGATTTATTCAGACGTTTACCCTTTTTTATCCTCACGATCCATTTTTACATCTTAGCATTTCTTCTTCTATCAATTTCTTCTTAAAGTACATTCTTTTTCACTTTTTAAATTTTTGCTTTGAGGAAGATTAGCCCTGGGCTAACATCTTTTCCTATCTTCTGCTATTTTGCATGTGGGTCACCACCACGGCATGGCTGATGAGTGCTGTAGGTCCACACCTGAGATCCAAACCCATGAACCCAGGCAACCAAAGTGGTGCGTGGTGAACTTAAACCAATACACCAGGTGGCTGGCTCCCTTAAAGTACATTCCTTCGATGTTCCTTAATGAGCATTTGTTGGTGGTAATACTCTTAGTAAATGTTTGCATAAAAATATCTTTAATTCACCCCAGTTCTTGAGATATGGTTTGATTGGGTATACACTGAAAGTGATCGTCTCTCTGTACCCTGAAGAATTAATCCAACTCTCTCTTGCCTTCCGTTGTTAAGACACGTATCATGGGTCTAAATGTAAGTCTCCATAAGTGTTCTGTCCCTCTGCGGGGCTTTGAATATCTTCTTTTGTATTTGGTGTTCTTTGGTTTCCCTGGATGGATCTGACTCTAGATTTATTTTTTTAATTCTGCTTGAGATGTATTCAGCTGCCTGAAGCTAGAGTAGAAGAATTTTATCAATTCTGGAAATTTCTGTTATTATGTCTGAATATTCCTTTAAATCATATATATATTTATATTTTTTAATTAAATATATATGCACATACTTATTTATACACATTCAATATATATTCATTAAATATATATTTATATTATTTAACTCAATGTATTATATTATTCAATATAATGATTTATGTTATTCAAAAAATACATATATTATTCATATATATAGTTTCCTTTACTTGACCAAACTCAAGCCAGGCTCCTTTGAGCCCTCTTCTTCACTAGGCCTTGATCTTGGCCTATAATAACTACAGCCTCTCAGCACAAATAGTTTCACCCCACACACACACATTAAAGAATTAAACACTGACATAGTTTCTAACAGCTCAAATCCACATCCCTACGATGACCCCTGCCCCCTTATAGTGCCTGCTTGAGAAAGCTCAAGGCAGCCAAAAGAATTGACTGTTTGTTCTGGCCAACACTCGATCATTGGCCCCTGACATCCCTTTCTTAGAGCATTTACCCAAAAGTGCTTACAACTGTGAATCTTTCCTCTGTCTTTTTGAGTTGTGTTTGTGTCTCCTATAACTGCATTTCTCAAGGTTCTGAGAGTCATTCCTTGAGAGGAGGACAGGGTGTCTGTCTCCCAGACTCTGTGAGAGGAGAGAAGTTAAACTTTGATCATTTCCAACTAGCAGACACAACTGGCCAGATCACACTGCACTGACCAACACTCTGTAGCTGTTCCCTCCCTGACTCTACTGAGCCCCTGCTCACCCCTCTGCCTGCTCCCTCATTCTCCCTTTCAAATGCCCCGTCACCTCTGTACAAATCAAATTGAATTCAGCCCTGTTCCCTCTTCCCTACTGCAGTGGTATATTACTGATTAAAATCTGTTTTGATCTTTTTAACTAGATTCTGGCTTTGTGTATACTCTACATTTAACACACATCCTGATAATCTCATGCATATGCATATATATGCATATACCAACACAACCATCGGCCCTCCAGGACCAGTTCAGCTGACCCCATCTTATCAACAGAGTAGTTCCGCATTTTCTTTCAGGAACTGACACCCCTCGTCCAGTTCAGGCCAGTTGAGACCACCAACCCATCAACCGGGCCTGCGCAAATGCTTGATAAGTGACCTTTTTGACATCGAGCTAAAAGCTCCATCCTCAGATCATGGTAACACTGCCAATTTGTGAACACACATCTGATGAAGAGCCATGAAGCTTGACTTTGCTTGCGCGGATCATCAATTACCTCACTTCTCCTTACTTCCAATCATCTACCTCCACACATCAGACCACCCTGCCCTTCATCCCATAAATTGTAACCCAAGCCCTGGATCAGGGAGACAGATCTGAGACAGACACGTGCCCCATCTCCTTGCAGATCAATCTCACAAAATAAAGCTACAATTCTTTCCCCAAAAGCTAATGCCAGAATAATTACCTTTTTTAATGTAGATTGGGCAAGAGAACCTCAATATTGTGCGGTAACATCAATACATATATATATACTTAATGGATGTTTTATCTTCTTTTTCTTTTTCTTTGCTGAGGAGGATTCACCCTGAGCTAATATCTGTTGCCAATCTTCTTCTTTTTCAAAGGAAGATTCACCCTGAGCTAACCTCTGTGCCAACCTTCCTCTATTTTGTATGTGGGTTGCCACCACAGCCTGGCCCACTGATGAGTGGTGTAGGTCCATGCCCAGGAACTGAACCTGGGCTGCTGAAGTGGAGTTCTCTGAATTTAACCACTAGGCCATGGGTCTGGCCCATCTCTAACTGTTTTGAAGATGTTACTAGAGATGTAATTGAAGTTTCACTATGATCTCTGGATTTCCTTGCTGCTCCTTTAGTCCCTCACTTCAGTGTATGTGTTTCTTGCTCCATCTTTCATGCTAGAGGAATACCTCAAATATCTAGTGGTCCGTGGCTACCCATTCGTATTTCTGTGATGAGGAGGAAACAGCTGAGTATGATCTCTGTGGGCCTGATGGGGCCTGTGTCTGTCTGGACTCAGTGTTTCTTCAGGGGTGTAGAGTGTTGACATAAACAAGCAAACAATGTTGGCACCCACACTGATCTCTAACAACATACTTATTCCACACATTCCCACAATGACAGACATCCTCTGAACACTTGGAAATGCTGACAACACACACACACACACACACACACACACACACTATTTGCAAATGACCAGCAGCATTCAGCCTGTAAACTGCACCTGATAATGCACACTGATAATCAGAACATACACACAAACTCACACACATACAGACCACTCACTGTCTCAGAGCCCACAGTGACTTGAACTCTAAACACACACAGACATCAACAAAACACACATTCACATAGATGCTATAATAGCCATGCACCCTGTGACCATACAGAATTGCTGAACACACACACATCCACACAACAAGGAACGTGGCCATGCACGTGTGGGCTTGATCAGGGGTTTTTTCACACCTCAGCATCAACATGGACACCCCGGGGCGAGAGGGAGAGGCAGAGGGAACAGGGGGAACATGGGGGGAGCAGACAGGAGGCACTTGCATAAAGCAAATATGATACCTGCAAAGCTGGTTCCTAAATGACATATGACTCAAGGGTATGAGGAGCCAAGAGGGTCTGAAATGGTACAAAGGAGGTGACTGATACAAACCCATCACAAGATATTGAAATGTAAGGGACAGTGATATTTTAAAAGGCACTGAGGAGAGTTCATCAAAGCTTAGGTATAATTCCAGACAATGAGTGACATGGAATTCTGGCCAAAGAACAGCCATTATTGCTGTTAAAATTCCTATTTAAATGTTTCTTATAAAATTATACTCATTGAAAAATGACAAATATTCATTGGTTTAAAACATTTAAAACATTTCAGGATAAAATTACTGCAGGTTCCACTTTTATTGAGTAGCTTTCCTTGGGCGGCTATAAAAGCTGGATAAAGCACACAGAACAGCTGCTGGAAGGGTCAGAGAACATGCCGTGCAGGCAGGACTTGGGGGTCTATAATCTCTGAGATGAGGAAAGCACAAGATTGTGAGCACCAGCTCCATGCAGCTTCTCCCCTAAGGCATTTGCTATTTCAACAGTGAGAGAAGAGAGTCTGAGTAGAAAGAGGAGGAAAAATGAAATGAAATTTGGTTCCAGCAAAGTCCAGTAACTTCTGCTTCCAGTCAGATGTGGTAAAGGCAGAGCAACAATTAAACATTGATTTAATAAATACAGTGTGTTTGAAAACACCAAAGGGATGTGGAAGAAACAGGACTAGATGAAATAAAATTTCAAAAAGTTAAGAGCCTTTTTAGGTGAGATTGCCAGACATACCCTCACCCGGGGGAATTTGCGTAATCTGGACCGTGGTAATCAGACTTGTGTTAGCAGAAGACAATAGTAAGTATAATCTGTCATATTGATCTATGTTAGCTTTTTAATATCACAAGTTTTGTTTCCCTGTTAAATTTTATTGCCTCCACTAGAAGACTCTGTGAAGGGAAGGACATTGTATCATTTGCCACGTGATCTCCAGAACATTCTTCAGTTGGGGCTGCATGACTACTATAGATATTTGTTAATTGTTGGTTTCATGAATGCTATGGACTGAATGTCTATGTAACCCAATTTCATACGTTAAAATCCTAACCCCTGACGCGATGGTATTTGAAAGTGGAGCCTTTGGGAGTTAATTAGGTTAGGTGAGGCCATGAGTGTGAAGCCCCCATGATGGGATTAGTGCCCTTATAAGGAGATGGAGGGCCAGAACTCTCTCTGCCAGATGAGGGTAGAGCAACAAGCTGTCCTTCTGCAAAACAGGAAGACAGGTCTCACCAAAAACAAATCAGCTGGAACCTAGATCTTGAACATCCCAGTCTTGAGAACTCTAAGGAATGCATTTCTGTTGTTAAAAGTGCCCAGTCTAGGGACAGCCCAGTTGCGCAGTGGCTAAGTGTGTGTGCTCCACTTCGGCGGCCTGAGGGTTTGCAGGATCGGATCCCGGGTGCACACTGACGCACCGCTTGTCAAGCCGTGCTGTGGCAGCGTCCCATATAAAAAGTAGAGGAAGATGGGCACAGATGTTAACCCAGGGCCAATCTTCCTCAGCAAAGATGAGGAGGATTGGCATCAGATCTTAGCTCAGGGCTGATCTTCCTCACACACACACACACAAAAACCCAAAAGTGCCCAGTCTAGGGGCCTGCCCCACCACCTAGTGGTTAAGTTTAGTGAGCTCCTCTCTGGTAGTCTGGGTTCGGTTCCTGGACACAGACCTACGCCACTCATCAGCAGCCATGCTGTGGGGGTGACCCACATACAAAATAGAGGAAGACTGGCATGGATGTTAGCTCATGATGACTCTTCCTCAGCAAAAATATAAATAAAGAACCCAGTCTATGGTATTTTTGTTACAGCATCCCATACTGACTAGGACACTGAGTGTGTGAATAACTTCATCTAGATCCATGATCCTTCTTCCACGTGACACATTATTGCCAATGATTCCTAATTTGGTGTGAGTCAAATGTCCCTTAAGGATCATAAAGACGTTAGGGACCTTCTCCGTAGTTATGTACATATTGATACGCATGAAAACGTTGCATCAAGTGCTTTATCGACGCCTTAGTCTCACACCTCATCCCATTAGCCTTCAACGAACCTCAGTGTTACAGCCAGTGCTTTGGGAAATAGAGGAAAGTCCCTGGACGGAAGAGGGGCTGGTGTCCATCGTGCAGCTCCTGTCCTCTGCCCAGCCAGCTCCAGCGCAGGGTCAATTTATAAGATGGGCTTTCCTCCAGGCAGCTCTGTCTTTCTCCCAGCCTGTTCTCATATAGGATGATCTCACCAAGAGCAATGAGTGGAAATTGGAAGGGAAGAGCTACAGAAGGCATCTGCCAGGGGAAATTCTTTGTGGTTACATGATCTAGAATATGGACACCCGGCTGCTCTAAAGGGTCCTGAAAATGGAACCCTTCCCATGTCTGCAATATCCCTCTATGTCCTCTTTCCCCACCATCTCTCTGTTCTTGGTGGCAAAATTCCCTTGGCAACGACAATATAAAAATGCAAATAGGGAATGGTCCATTTCCAGTCTCAGAATTCTGTGAAATTTTACTGCCTATCCCCAGTCTCCCAGGACTAAGGCCCTTTTTACTCTTTTAAGATTAGATCACATTTTAATCTCCTTGAATCAGAGTTTTCTCTCATCCTTGTTATGTATATACATTTTCTAACACAGAATATTGAAAACATTATTTTTGGCCCTACAATTTCCAGATTAATTCATAGCTATTTTCTGATGGATGCATGCCTTTTTAATTATGTTTATAACTCCATTAACTATAGAAATTGACTACATGCTGAGTAGTAATGTACTAATACAGGAAAATGGCCCATTTTTATTCATCATAAAGTTTCATGTTTTCATCAAGACAAATACACGAATACTTAATTATTCAGCAAAAACTCTTACTGTGTACATGTAAGCAATAATAAATCTATTGGAGTTGGTTTACCTTGTCGATTATTCCTTGTTTCTGAATTGTCCCTTCAGCATTTCCATGAACATTTTAGAATCCTGCATCCTTATCCTACCATTTTAAATACTAGGTCATTGACAAAAGTCCACATGAAGAAATACGGAATAGATAGAAAATGACTGGCTTACTCTGGTCCTAACTCAGATCACGTAGGGCTTGAATCGTTGAACAAATGAGCCATTAACGGCGGCTACACCACTGGGATTTCCTGATCTAACATCGGTTATACAGCCTATTGTGGATATGGACTCTAGAATAGGATTGTGCTGTTATCCTCAGGGTAACTTGTTCTGCTGATCAATATTTTGGATCAATAAGTGATAAAATATTTTGACTAGCTGGTCTAGATTTTAATCACTCGGTGGTTATTTTCTTCCCTGAGGTCACCCCAACCAAAATTCTTAGTCCATTTAAGTTTTGTTATCCCTTGATTTGGCTTACCTTTGTTTTTTTTTAATTAATTGAAGCTCCATAGGGTCTTCTCGCCTTATTTTGTCATTCCCACCTCTTCAGGGAAAGGTCAATTTCACTGTTTAAATGTAAGAGAGAGTAAAACCCTCGAGTGGCCCTTCATACAAGTTCTCATTTAGACAACAAATGATGATGTTGCCTTTGCAAGGTCTGGTCACCGCGGCTTTTACACCGTGTCACTGAGCAAGCAGTGCCTGTAACACCAGAAATGCCAGAGGAGATGCTTTTTCTAAACAGGTGTGGGCTGTGTTTGCCGATTTTCTTTTACTTTTTAAAGCTTTCCTTGAATGCCTACCTGTGTTGGGTTAACAATTAATATAATAAATAATTATTGGGTTGAATTTATTTTATTGTTAACTTTTGGTGATTATGTGTTCTGATATCAGATTACGCAAGGAGAAACAACTCTTATTCCTCATAGTAACAGTACTACTTCTATGAATTAATAGATTAATGCAGTATTAGATTAGGAGTTAGTTTCTGTGACTGAAATTAAGTATATTGTCGAACCCGAAAGCTTTCTTAATTGGTGGCTGAATTTAGGCCAACGAGGGTATTGTTTGTACTCCCTCTCTAAGGAAGGTTGTATCCTGTATCTAAAAGGCTGTACCTCTTTAGGGCTGGGTCTGGAGGAGGCAGGAGGCTGGACCAGTGTGGAGCTGGCTCTGGCCCAGAGGGATGAGCAAGAGACACAGGGCACCTGCTGCCACACACAGCCGCAGCAGACATCACTCATCAGTCACGACATGCTTGGCTGCAGAGCCAAGAGAGCCCCCAGTCCAACAAGGTGCACTCCGAAGCCACTCCCGGGCAGAGCAGGGGACTGTGATGAACCCATTTGCAGTCCCTGCTCCCCTAAGACGTGCTGTAGGCCTCCTCTCCCCACTTACCTCAGCAGCTCCTCACTGTCCTCGGGACTCAGGCCTTCAAGGCCCGCCAGCAGGCTGCTCCAGCACTTCTCCTTCCTTATCATCGTCTCCCCTCTCTGCTCCCACTCTAGTTCCAGGGCAAGTTACTTGTGGCTCCTGAGTGCTGCTCCTTGGCCTGGAAGGCCCTTCCTTCACCCCATCCACCCTGTGCACTCCTACTTACGCTTCAAGACTTGACTCCAGTGATGCCTCCTCAGGAAGCCCTCCCTGATGCTCCATCTTCCCAGGCATGCTCTGGGCCACCACTCTGCCTCCTGCCCACGTCCATCACTGCCGGGAACCTTGCTGGGCCCTTGTCTGGTCTCCACGTCCAGCCTAGCCCCTAAGGGGGGGAGGAAATGCTTAGGCTCAGGCAGTGGAGCAGACTCCTGGACCGTGGTGACACTCTCCACCCAAGGAGAGGTCATTCATTGACCCACTTCCAGCTTGGGCCCAATGCAGCTCAGGGGGAGCCAGGACACAGGGAGGCTGGCTCTGGGCTCCACAGGTCACAGGGTCAGCCTAGAGAAAGGGCACAAGGGGCCACACAAAGGGCCTCAGGACAGAACTCCAAGTCAACAATACCCTTGCCAAGGGCAGCAGGGGCCAAAGGCAGCTGCACAGGCCGCAGGAGGTTCTGGTGAGCTTTTCATCTGCTCAGAGAGGCCCAGGGCTGGATAGAAGGAACTCAGGAGGCCCGTCTGAGGTGGAGGCCACCTCGGGGGCATGTAAGCAGAAGCTGAGCTTCCCACAGTAAGTGGAATCTGAAGAGGTGACCCTCAGACCCCTGGCAGCTCTAACGTCTCCGAGTTGGAAGTCAGTCCCCTCAGTCACAGCCTCTAGCTGCCCCCTCATAGGGCTGTGCCTCTCAAACACAGCTCCCAAGGTGAGTGGAGGCTGAGGGTGAATCAAACTTCCTACCCGTGGGAACCTCTGTGATCCCGGCCTTCCACAAGGGGCCAAGGATGATGAGCAAGGGACAGAGGGACTGACCCACACGACTTCCCCACGGATTCTGAACATGCTTGTGATTCACGGGGCCAATTAGTATCTGTCCTCATCTCCACTCCTCTCTCCCCAAAAGGACATGTCAGTGTTTACTATGACATCCACAGACACATCAAGGGCATCTGGGAAGAGTCATGTGTACATCTGGAGAGAAAGGAACTGTGAAAACCAGTAATATCTGCATCCATGTGTGCAGATACTGACATCCACATACAGCTGTCACATTCCTCCAGCAGCCCTGGAATACTCCGCAATCACGCTGACAGGTTTTGGCACATGGGAGCCAAACCAACTGGTGCTGTCCCCGAATGCCACCACTGCTGGGGCCTACCTTGAGATTGGGGGGAGCCTGGGTGCCATGCCCCATCTCACAAAATTCTGGCTGTTGTCCAGGAGGGTCTCACAGCCTTTGAGGATCATGCACTCCATGGCTATGTTTTCCTGGATGCTCTCTGTCTCATTTACTTCATTGTTCATTATCCTGTGGGGACAGAAAATAAGCCAGAGACAGGCTGTCCCCACCTCTCAGGGAGAAGGGAATGCCGGGCCTCTGGCCAGACGTAGGAAGAAGGCCTGGCACCCAGGATGCTCAGGTGGAGCCTGTGGTCATGAAGGGGGAGAGAGCATGCATATTGAATACCTGCTGTGCTGGACACTCTATGGGCATGATCTCACATCATCCTTCTGACAGCCCAAGGAGACAGATGGCCTTATTTCAGAGAGACGGAAATGGAGATTAATAGCTAGAATGCAGGTCTGATCTAAAAGTCTGAACCATGTCCTTGAGGGCACATGCCTGGGGAGACCACTCGGGGGCCATGGCAGTGAGGGCCCCAGCTGGGAGGAAGCCACCTCTGGGAACACCAGGGGCCCATGGCCGGGAGGGCCCAGGCCCTAACAGGCCCCAGCTCTGGGCTGCGTGGAGAATGCGGTTAGAGCCAGCCCCTGACCCAGCGGACCACACAGGCTGTCCAGCTCCGCAGAGCAGGCAGTGTGGGAAGGTGAGGGGGAGCTCTGGGTCCTAAGCCCACCTCCAGGCCCTTCCTCCTGTCGGCTTAGAGCCTCAAGCGTTGGGCTCTTGCCCCAGACAAGACCTTGGAAGAGGCTCCACCTTAGAGTCTGAGATCAGAAGTGCTGTGTGTGTCCATCCTCAGCCCTGCTCGTGGGAGTGCTGGGAGCTGAGAGAGCCATTCTCCATTTGCTTTGTCTCTCTCTCTCCCCCTCTCTACGTTGCTGCTCTCTCTCTGACTTGCTTCATCACTGTCTCTCTCCTTCCCCATCTTTGCCTCTGTTCTTCTCCCCCTACCTCTCCCTGCTGCAGATTCCCAGGCACATTCTGACACTGCATGAGCTCCTGGCCCACTTTTCATGAGCACATCGAGCCAATAGCCTGGACGACGCCAGGGCTAAAATGGAGGAGCTGTCTGGGTGAGCCCGGCTTCCGGGTGCCCCCGCCAGTGGACAAGCCAGGGCTGAGGAGGCTCCCCAGTGGGAGTTTGCTGACCCCCAGATGGTAAAAGCTCTTGTTCAGGTTAGGATCCCAAGTGGTGAGGGTTGGGGGACCCCCAGCTTGCCCCACCTGCAAGCAGGGCCCCCGGAACAATCTGAGGAGTTCACAGCTGAAGCCCAGTGGGCACTTGGTGGGATGGTGTGGGTGCTGTGCTGTCCTTGGCACAGATGGGGTTCGAGGAAGGGCCTTGGGTACTCACGTGAGCCCACCTGCCAAAATGGGGAACCGCCCAGGGACTCACAGGCACTCTGCCAACTTCTTCTGTTCTCCAGTGTCAGTGTGTCACAATCTGTGGTTTAGGAGCCCCAGAGGGGGTCCTGGGTGATGGGCCTTCATGTGCTCAAGGCTGCAGTCAACAGCAGGCAGTGTCATGGGTGGAGAAGCCCATGACTAGTCCAGTGTCAGAGGCCCCAGCCCTCTGGTCAAGGCCCCTCCCCTGCCCCTCTTTCAGTCACCAAAGTACGGGGCAACCTTCCTCTGCCGGGGCAGAAGCAGAGGGGCCAGGAACAAGGCGCCTACAACAACCCAGGCAGCAGTTGACGGTGGCCTGTACCAGGTGGTGGCAGTGGAGGCGAGAAGGAGGTTCAGATTCTGGGTGTGTTTTGAAGATGGAACCAACAGGAGTTTCTGATGCATTAGATGTGAGGAGAGAGAAGACGGGAGTCAAGGGTGAGTCCAGCGTTTTTGGCTGAGCAAGCAGAAGGTTGGAGTTGCTGCTAACCGGGATGGAGAAAGGTGCAGGAAGGGCAGGTGTGGAGGGGCAGTCTTTCTTGCTTCACTGGAGCTTTACTGGGGGCATGTTGAACTTGAGATGGACAACAGTGGTGGAGAGGACAAGAAGGGAGGAGGGTGTTTGAGTCTGGGGTTTCAGGGTGGGAGCCATTCAGGAACCATCAGCTCGGAGATGGTATTTAAAGTCACAAGACTAGTGAGATCACCAGGGGAGTGAGTTTAGGCAGGAACGAGATGCGCACCAAGAGCTGAGCCCTGGGTTCTCCACCTTATGAAGGCCAAGAGATGATGAGCAGCCTCGTAGTCAGTGTTGAGCTGCCACAAACTGCAAAGGATTGTCGGTGTGCAGTATGTGAGGTCCAGTACCCAGCCCTGCCAAACACTCAGTGCCCTAAATGGCTTCCCGAATCCAGCAAAAGGCAGCCAGTAGGGCCACGGATCCCAGCTGGGTAGAGGGAGGACAAGGCTGGACCAGGGCAGGGCACAGGCTCCGGAGTGGAGGTTCACTCAGGGAGCAAATGTAATCAGAGCGTGATTGCAGACTAACAAAAACCATTGTGGGGTGGGGACCCCAGTCTTCTCATGCCCCAAGGAGCCAAATCCTGCACACATCCCCAAGGATGATACCTGGGTCTCCTGCTAGGCTCCTCGTCACTGTGGGTTGCCCTGTTCCCGGTCGGGCAGGAGTGAGGAAGGCACATGAGTGCCAAGCCCTTTGTCCCAAGACCCTGATCCACTTTCCTGAAGCCTGTCTCCTTGGGCTGTCAGAAGGATGATGTGAGATCATTCCCATAGAGTGCCCAGCACAGCAGGTATTCAATATGCATGCTCTCTCCCCCTTCATGACCACAGGCTCCACCTGAGCATCCTGGGTGCCAGGCCTTCTTCCTACGTCTGGCCAGAGGCCCGGCATTCCCTTCTCCCTGAGAGGTGGGGACAGCCTGTCTCTGGCTTATTTTCTGTCCCCACAGGATAATGAACAATGAAGTAAATGAGACAGAGAGCATCCAGGAAAACATAGCCATGGAGTGCATGATCCTCAAAGGCTGTGAGACCCTCCTGGACAACAGCCAGAATTTTGTGAGATGGGGCATGGCACCCAGGCTCCCCCCAATCTCAAGGTAGGCCCCAGCAGTGGTGGCATTCGGGGACAGCACCAGTTGGTTTGGCTCCCATGTGCCAAAACCTGTCAGCGTGATTGCGGAGTATTCCAGGGCTGCTGGAGGAATGTGACAGCTGTATGTGGATGTCAGTATCTGCACACATGGATGCAGATATTACTGGTTTTCACAGTTCCTTTCTCTCCAGATGTACACATGACTCTTCCCAGATGCCCTTGATGTGTCTGTGGATGTCATAGTAAACACTGACATGTCCTTTTGGGGAGAGAGGAGTGGAGATGAGGACAGATACTAATTGGCCCCGTGAATCACAAGCATGTTCAGAATCCGTGGGGAAGTCGTGTGGGTCAGTCCCTCTGTCCCTTGCTCATCATCCTTGGCCCCTTGTGGGAGGCCGGGATCACAGAGGTTCCCACGGGTAGGAAGTTTGATTCACCCTCAGCCTCCACTCACCTTGGGAGCTGTGTTTGAGAGGCACAGCCCTATGAGGGGGCAGCTAGAGGCTGTGACTGAGGGGACTGACTTCCAACTCGGAGACGTTAGAGCTGCCAGGGGTCTGAGGGTCACCTCTTCAGATTCCACTTACTGTGGGAAGCTCAGCTTCTGCTTACATGCCCCCGAGGTGGCCTCCACCTCAGACGGGCCTCCTGAGTTCCTTCTATCCAGCCCTGGGCCTCTCTGAGCAGATGAAAAGCTCACCAGAACCTCCTGCGGCCTGTGCAGCTGCCTTTGGCCCCTGCTGCCCTTGGCAAGGGTATTGTTGACTTGGAGTTCTGTCCTGAGGCCCTTTGTGTGGCCCCTTGTGCCCTTTCTCTAGGCTGACCCTGTGACCTGTGGAGCCCAGAGCCAGCCTCCCTGTGTCCTGGCTCCCCCTGAGCTGCATTGGGCCCAAGCTGGAAGTGGGTCAATGAATGACCTCTCCTTGGGTGGAGAGTGTCACCACGGTCCAGGAGTCTGCTCCACTGCCTGAGCCTAAGCATTTCCTCCCCCCCTTAGGGGCTAGGCTGGACGTGGAGACCAGACAAGGGCCCAGCAAGGTTCCCGGCAGTGATGGACGTGGGCAGGAGGCAGAGTGGTGGCCCAGAGCATGCCTGGGAAGATGGAGCATCAGGGAGGGCTTCCTGAGGAGGCATCACTGGAGTCGAGTCTTGAAGCGTAAGTAGGAGTGCACAGGGTGGATGGGGTGAAGGAAGGGCCTTCCAGGCCAAGGAGCAGCACTCAGGAGCCACAAGTAACTTGCCCTGGAACTAGAGTGGGAGCAGAGAGGGGAGACGATGATAAGGAAGGAGAAGTGCTGGAGCAGCCTGCTGGCGGGCCTTGAAGGCCTGAGTCCCGAGGACAGTGAGGAGCTGCTGAGGTAAGTGGGGAGAGGAGGCCTACAGCACGTCTTAGGGGAGCAGGGACTGCAAATGGGTTCATCACAGTCCCCTGCTCTGCCCGGGAGTGGCTTCGGAGTGCACCTTGTTGGACTGGGGGCTCTCTTGGCTCTGCAGCCAAGCATGTCGTGACTGATGAGTGATGTCTGCTGCGGCTGTGTGTGGCAGCAGGTGCCCTGTGTCTCTTGCTCATCCCTCTGGGCCAGAGCCAGCTCCACACTGGTCCAGCCTCCTGCCTCCTCCAGACCCAGCCCTAAAGAGGTACAGCCTTTTAGATACAGGATACAACCTTCCTTAGAGAGGGAGTACAAACAATACCCTCGTTGGCCTAAATTCAGCCACCAATTAAGAAAGCTTTCGGGTTCGACAATATACTTAATTTCAGTCACAGAAACTAACTCCTAATCTAATACTGCATTAATCTATTAATTCATAGAAGTAGTACTGTTACTATGAGGAATAAGAGTTGTTTCTCCTTGCGTAATCTGATATCAGAACACATAATCACCAAAAGTTAACAATAAAATAAATTCAACCCAATAATTATTTATTATATTAATTGTTAACCCAACACAGGTAGGCATTCAAGGAAAGCTTTAAAAAGTAAAAGAAAATCGGCAAACACAGCCCACACCTGTTTAGAAAAAGCATCTCCTCTGGCATTTCTGGTGTTACAGGCACTGCTTGCTCAGTGACACGGTGTAAAAGCCGCGGTGACCAGACCTTGCAAAGGCAACATCATCATTTGTTGTCTAAATGAGAACTTGTATGAAGGGCCACTCGAGGGTTTTACTCTCTCTTACATTTAAACAGTGAAATTGACCTTTCCCTGAAGAGGTGGGAATGACAAAATAAGGCGAGAAGACCCTATGGAGCTTCAATTAATTAAAAAAAAACAAAGGTAAGCCAAATCAAGGGATAACAAAACTTAAATGGACTAAGAATTTTGGTTGGGGTGACCTCAGGGAAGAAAATAACCACCGAGTGATTAAAATCTAGACCAGCTAGTCAAAATATTTTATCACTTATTGATCCAAAATATTGATCAGCAGAACAAGTTACCCTGAGGATAACAGCACAATCCTATTCTAGAGTCCATATCCACAATAGGCTGTATAACCGATGTTAGATCAGGAAATCCCAGTGGTGTAGCCGCCGTTAATGGCTCATTTGTTCAACGATTCAAGCCCTACGTGATCTGAGTTAGGACCAGAGTAAGCCAGTCATTTTCTATCTATTCCGTATTTCTTCATGTGGACTTTTGTCAATGACCTAGTATTTAAAATGGTAGGATAAGGATGCAGGATTCTAAAATGTTCATGGAAATGCTGAAGGGACAATTCAGAAACAAGGAATAATCGACAAGGTAAACCAACTCCAATAGATTTATTATTGCTTACATGTACACAGTAAGAGTTTTTGCTGAATAATTAAGTATTCGTGTATTTGTCTTGATGAAAACATGAAACTTTATGATGAATAAAAATGGGCCATTTTCCTGTATTAGTACATTACTACTCAGCATGTAGTCAATTTCTATAGTTAATGGAGTTATAAACATAATTAAAAAGGCATGCATCCATCAGAAAATAGCTATGAATTAATCTGGAAATTGTAGGGCCAAAAATAATGTTTTCAATATTCTGTGTTAGAAAATGTATATACATAACAAGGATGAGAGAAAACTCTGATTCAAGGAGATTAAAATGTGATCTAATCTTAAAAGAGTAAAAAGGGCCTTAGTCCTGGGAGACTGGGGATAGGCAGTAAAATTTCACAGAATTCTGAGACTGGAAATGGACCATTCCCTATTTGCATTTTTATATTGTCGTTGCCAAGGGAATTTTGCCACCAAGAACAGAGAGATGGTGGGGAAAGAGGACATAGAGGGATATTGCAGACATGGGAAGGGTTCCATTTTCAGGACCCTTTAGAGCAGCCGGGTGTCCATATTCTAGATCATGTAACCACAAAGAATTTCCCCTGGCAGATGCCTTCTGTAGCTCTTCCCTTCCAATTTCCACTCATTGCTCTTGGTGAGATCATCCTATATGAGAACAGGCTGGGAGAAAGACAGAGCTGCCTGGAGGAAAGCCCATCTTATAAATTGACCCTGCGCTGGAGCTGGCTGGGCAGAGGACAGGAGCTGCACGATGGACACCAGCCCCTCTTCCGTCCAGGGACTTTCCTCTATTTCCCAAAGCACTGGCTGTAACACTGAGGTTCGTTGAAGGCTAATGGGATGAGGTGTGAGACTAAGGCGTCGATAAAGCACTTGATGCAACGTTTTCATGCGTATCAATATGTACATAACTACGGAGAAGGTCCCTAACGTCTTTATGATCCTTAAGGGACATTTGACTCACACCAAATTAGGAATCATTGGCAATAATGTGTCACGTGGAAGAAGGATCATGGATCTAGATGAAGTTATTCACACACTCAGTGTCCTAGTCAGTATGGGATGCTGTAACAAAAATACCATAGACTGGGTTCTTTATTTATATTTTTGCTGAGGAAGAGTCATCATGAGCTAACATCCATGCCAGTCTTCCTCTATTTTGTATGTGGGTCACCCCCACAGCATGGCTGCTGATGAGTGGCGTAGGTCTGTGTCCAGGAACCGAACCCAGACTACCAGAGAGGAGCTCACTAAACTTAACCACTAGGTGGTGGGGCAGGCCCCTAGACTGGGCACTTTTGGGTTTTTGTGTGTGTGTGTGTGAGGAAGATCAGCCCTGAGCTAAGATCTGATGCCAATCCTCCTCATCTTTGCTGAGGAAGATTGGCCCTGGGTTAACATCTGTGCCCATCTTCCTCTACTTTTTATATGGGACGCTGCCACAGCACGGCTTGACAAGCGGTGCGTCAGTGTGCACCCGGGATCCGATCCTGCAAACCCTCAGGCCGCCGAAGTGGAGCACACACACTTAGCCACTGCGCAACTGGGCTGTCCCTAGACTGGGCACTTTTAACAACAGAAATGCATTCCTTAGAGTTCTCAAGACTGGGATGTTCAAGATCTAGGTTCCAGCTGATTTGTTTTTGGTGAGACCTGTCTTCCTGTTTTGCAGAAGGACAGCTTGTTGCTCTACCCTCATCTGGCAGAGAGAGTTCTGGCCCTCCATCTCCTTATAAGGGCACTAATCCCATCATGGGGGCTTCACACTCATGGCCTCACCTAACCTAATTAACTCCCAAAGGCTCCACTTTCAAATACCATCGCGTCAGGGGTTAGGATTTTAACGTATGAAATTGGGTTACATAGACATTCAGTCCATAGCATTCATGAAACCAACAATTAACAAATATCTATAGTAGTCATGCAGCCCCAACTGAAGAATGTTCTGGAGATCACGTGGCAAATGATACAATGTCCTTCCCTTCACAGAGTCTTCTAGTGGAGGCAATAAAATTTAACAGGGAAACAAAACTTGTGATATTAAAAAGCTAACATAGATCAATATGACAGATTATACTTACTATTGTCTTCTGCTAACACAAGTCTGATTACCACGGTCCAGATTACGCAAATTCCCCCGGGTGAGGGTATGTCTGGCAATCTCACCTAAAAAGGCTCTTAACTTTTTGAAATTTTATTTCATCTAGTCCTGTTTCTTCCACATCCCTTTGGTGTTTTCAAACACACTGTATTTATTAAATCAATGTTTAATTGTTGCTCTGCCTTTACCACATCTGACTGGAAGCAGAAGTTACTGGACTTTGCTGGAACCAAATTTCATTTCATTTTTCCTCCTCTTTCTACTCAGACTCTCTTCTCTCACTGTTGAAATAGCAAATGCCTTAGGGGAGAAGCTGCATGGAGCTGGTGCTCACAATCTTGTGCTTTCCTCATCTCAGAGATTATAGACCCCCAAGTCCTGCCTGCACGGCATGTTCTCTGACCCTTCAAGCAGCTGTTCTGTGTGCTTTATCCAGCTTTTATAGCCGCCCAAGGAAAGCTACTCAATAAAAGTGGAACCTGCAGTAATTTTATCCTGAAATGTTTTAAATGTTTTAAACCAATGAATATTTGTCATTTTTCAATGAGTATAATTTTATAAGAAACATTTAAATAGGAATTTTAACAGCAATAATGGCTGTTCTTTGGCCAGAATTCCATGTCACTCATTGTCTGGAATTATACCTAAGCTTTGATGAACTCTCCTCAGTGCCTTTTAAAATATCACTGTCCCTTACATTTCAATATCTTGTGATGGGTTTGTATCAGTCACCTCCTTTGTACCATTTCAGACCCTCTTGGCTCCTCATACCCTTGAGTCATATGTCATTTAGGAACCAGCTTTGCAGGTATCATATTTGCTTTATGCAAGTGCCTCCTGTCTGCTCCCCCCATGTTCCCCCTGTTCCCTCTGCCTCTCCCTCTCGCCCCGGGGTGTCCATGTTGATGCTGAGGTGTGAAAAAACCCCTGATCAAGCCCACACGTGCATGGCCACGTTCCTTGTTGTGTGGATGTGTGTGTGTTCAGCAATTCTGTATGGTCACAGGGTGCATGGCTATTATAGCATCTATGTGAATGTGTGTTTTGTTGATGTCTGTGTGTGTTTAGAGTTCAAGTCACTGTGGGCTCTGAGACAGTGAGTGGTCTGTATGTGTGTGAGTTTGTGTGTATGTTCTGATTATCAGTGTGCATTATCAGGTGCAGTTTACAGGCTGAATGCTGCTGGTCATTTGCAAATAGTGTGTGTGTGTGTGTGTGTGTGTGTGTGTGTTGTCAGCATTTCCAAGTGTTCAGAGGATGTCTGTCATTGTGGGAATGTGTGGAATAAGTATGTTGTTAGAGATCAGTGTGGGTGCCAACATTGTTTGCTTGTTTATGTCAACACTCTACACCCCTGAAGAAACACTGAGTCCAGACAGACACAGGCCCCATCAGGCCCACAGAGATCATACTCAGCTGTTTCCTCCTCATCACAGAAATACGAATGGGTAGCCACGGACCACTAGATATTTGAGGTATTCCTCTAGCATGAAAGATGGAGCAAGAAACACATACACTGAAGTGAGGGACTAAAGGAGCAGCAAGGAAATCCAGAGATCATAGTGAAACTTCAATTACATCTCTAGTAACATCTTCAAAACAGTTAGAGATGGGCCAGACCCATGGCCTAGTGGTTAAATTCAGAGAACTCCACTTCAGCAGCCCAGGTTCAGTTCCTGGGCATGGACCTACACCACTCATCAGTGGGCCAGGCTGTGGTGGCAACCCACATACAAAATAGAGGAAGGTTGGCACAGAGGTTAGCTCAGGGTGAATCTTCCTTTGAAAAAGAAGAAGATTGGCAACAGATATTAGCTCAGGGTGAATCCTCCTCAGCAAAGAAAAAGAAAAAGAAGATAAAACATCCATTAAGTATATATATATGTATTGATGTTACCGCACAATATTGAGGTTCTCTTGCCCAATCTACATTAAAAAAGGTAATTATTCTGGCATTAGCTTTTGGGGAAAGAATTGTAGCTTTATTTTGTGAGATTGATCTGCAAGGAGATGGGGCACGTGTCTGTCTCAGATCTGTCTCCCTGATCCAGGGCTTGGGTTACAATTTATGGGATGAAGGGCAGGGTGGTCTGATGTGTGGAGGTAGATGATTGGAAGTAAGGAGAAGTGAGGTAATTGATGATCCGCGCAAGCAAAGTCAAGCTTCATGGCTCTTCATCAGATGTGTGTTCACAAATTGGCAGTGTTACCATGATCTGAGGATGGAGCTTTTAGCTCGATGTCAAAAAGGTCACTTATCAAGCATTTGCGCAGGCCCGGTTGATGGGTTGGTGGTCTCAACTGGCCTGAACTGGACGAGGGGTGTCAGTTCCTGAAAGAAAATGCGGAACTACTCTGTTGATAAGATGGGGTCAGCTGAACTGGTCCTGGAGGGCCGATGGTTGTGTTGGTATATGCATATATATGCATATGCATGAGATTATCAGGATGTGTGTTAAATGTAGAGTATACACAAAGCCAGAATCTAGTTAAAAAGATCAAAACAGATTTTAATCAGTAATATACCACTGCAGTAGGGAAGAGGGAACAGGGCTGAATTCAATTTGATTTGTACAGAGGTGACGGGGCATTTGAAAGGGAGAATGAGGGAGCAGGCAGAGGGGTGAGCAGGGGCTCAGTAGAGTCAGGGAGGGAACAGCTACAGAGTGTTGGTCAGTGCAGTGTGATCTGGCCAGTTGTGTCTGCTAGTTGGAAATGATCAAAGTTTAACTTCTCTCCTCTCACAGAGTCTGGGAGACAGACACCCTGTCCTCCTCTCAAGGAATGACTCTCAGAACCTTGAGAAATGCAGTTATAGGAGACACAAACACAACTCAAAAAGACAGAGGAAAGATTCACAGTTGTAAGCACTTTTGGGTAAATGCTCTAAGAAAGGGATGTCAGGGGCCAATGATCGAGTGTTGGCCAGAACAAACAGTCAATTCTTTTGGCTGCCTTGAGCTTTCTCAAGCAGGCACTATAAGGGGGCAGGGGTCATCGTAGGGATGTGGATTTGAGCTGTTAGAAACTATGTCAGTGTTTAATTCTTTAATGTGTGTGTGTGGGGTGAAACTATTTGTGCTGAGAGGCTGTAGTTATTATAGGCCAAGATCAAGGCCTAGTGAAGAAGAGGGCTCAAAGGAGCCTGGCTTGAGTTTGGTCAAGTAAAGGAAACTATATATATGAATAATATATGTATTTTTTGAATAACATAAATCATTATATTGAATAATATAATACATTGAGTTAAATAATATAAATATATATTTAATGAATATATATTGAATGTGTATAAATAAGTATGTGCATATATATTTAATTAAAAAATATAAATATATATATGATTTAAAGGAATATTCAGACATAATAACAGAAATTTCCAGAATTGATAAAATTCTTCTACTCTAGCTTCAGGCAGCTGAATACATCTCAAGCAGAATTAAAAAAATAAATCTAGAGTCAGATCCATCCAGGGAAACCAAAGAACACCAAATACAAAAGAAGATATTCAAAGCCCCGCAGAGGGACAGAACACTTATGGAGACTTACATTTAGACCCATGATACGTGTCTTAACAACGGAAGGCAAGAGAGAGTTGGATTAATTCTTCAGGGTACAGAGAGACGATCACTTTCAGTGTATACCCAATCAAACCATATCTCAAGAACTGGGGTGAATTAAAGATATTTTTATGCAAACATTTACTAAGAGTATTACCACCAACAAATGCTCATTAAGGAACATCGAAGGAATGTACTTTAAGGGAGCCAGCCACCTGGTGTATTGGTTTAAGTTCACCACGCACCACTTTGGTTGCCTGGGTTCATGGGTTTGGATCTCAGGTGTGGACCTACAGCACTCATCAGCCATGCCGTGGTGGTGACCCACATGCAAAATAGCAGAAGATAGGAAAAGATGTTAGCCCAGGGCTAATCTTCCTCAAAGCAAAAATTTAAAAAGTGAAAAAGAATGTACTTTAAGAAGAAATTGATAGAAGAAGAAATGCTAAGATGTAAAAATGGATCGTGAGGATAAAAAAGGGTAAACGTCTGAATAAATCATTGAAAGCATGACTTTACCAAACAATAATAATATTGACAGGGTATAACTGATGGAGTTAAAAACTAACGACAAGGGAACTTCTGGTTTAGAGGAGACTAGGACAGGAAAACACTCTTGCTGCAAAACTGGACAAAGCCAGATAAATTATAAATATATTTTTAGAGCATCAGAGAACTTCAGAACCAACCAACTAAAATTCCAGAAAGAAGAAAACTCTTTTATGTGAGCAGGGATTTTTATCTTTCTTTCCCCTGCAGGCATTTTCTGATTCTAGGTGCTTGCCGAGACTCTGGCTTGCTCAGTCAGAGCCTCGGCTAGGGAAAAGAGAAACTAGCCAAACTTCTAGTTTGGTGCGGCAGAGGAAACCTGAAGGCTCTCAGACACACAACTGCTCTTCCTCACAGCACCTGTGTTAAGTTTTGGTGCCACACAGGAATCTGGGGAAATAGGCCAAAAGCTTCCACAAAGCAAAGCGAAACCTCCAGAAGTGGTGGAAGTGGCCTAAGTCAAACATCCTGCTAGTGTGACCTTTTGGGAATTTGCCATATTGTGAACAATGTAAGGTAGGAGGCTGGAGAGCTACGCTGAGATGTCTGACGGGCGTAGCTAAGTTTTCTGTGGGCTCCCAAACCTGAGGAGACAGATCTACCAGACTTGGGACCAGACCCCTGTGCGGGGGAGGGGAGCACCGCAAACAGGAACGGGGGAAAGTGGAAGGCCTGGGTTTACTAAAACTGAGACCCAGACCCAACTCTGATCAAGGTCTGATTGGACTCAAGGGCTCCAACTTCACTCTGTTTCCCAATGAAGGAAGATAAGGTCATGTGAAACCTCTCGAGTTATGTTACACAGACGTTACAAAGACACTCGTGGGAGGCTGGAGAAGGCAAACCACAGACTGGGAGAAGACCTTTGCAAATCACATATCTGACAGGACTATAAAGAACTCTCAAAACTCGGCAATAAGAAAATTCAAGTTGAAAATGGTCACAGATTTGGACACTTCACCAAAGAAGATACGCAGATGGCAAATAAGCACATGAAAAGATGCTCAAGGTCGTTAATCATGAGAAAAAGGCACATAAAAACCACATTGAGATCCTGCTATGTACATACTGGAATGACTAGAATTAAAGAGGTTGAGCATACCAAGTGTTAATGAGGATGGAAAGTAACTGGAACACCCTTACATTGCTGGTGGGAACACAAAGTGGTTCAGCCTCTTTGGAAAACCGTTTTAAAGTGGAGTTTATTATGCTGCTGTAACAAATTAGCACAAATTTCATGGCTTAAATCAACTCAGATTTATTGTTTTACAGTACTGTAGGTTAGCAGTCTGACACGGGTCTCTTTGGGCTATAATCAAGGTGTTGGCAGAGCTAGGTTCTTTTGGGGAGACTTTAAAGCTTAATCCATTTCCTAGCCTTTTCAAGCTTCTAGAGACCACCACATTCCTTAGCCTATGCCCCCTTCCTCCACCCTCAAAACCAAGAACTCGGCATCTCTCTGGCCCTGCTTCCCTTGGATCTTTTTCTACTCTACTGCTTCTCTTTCCCTTTTAAGGGCCTTTGTGATGCACTGGGCCCACCTGGATAATCCAGGATCCTCTCCCTATTTTAAAGTCAGTTGATCAGTAACCTTAATTCCGTCTGCAAATTTAATTCACCTTTGCCAAGTAAACCAATGTATTCCCAGGTTCAGGGATTAGGACATCTTTGTGGGCCATGACTTTGCTACCACAAAGAGTTTTTAAAATAAAGTTAAACATGCACATACCATATGACCCAGCAATTCCACTTCTATGTGCTTACCCAGGAGAAGAAGACATGTTCATGCAAAAACTTGTTTGCCTTCTCAAATCATAAAGATTTACAGCAGCTTTATTCATAGTCAAAAAAGACAAAACTGAAAATAACTCAAATGTCCTTCAACTGGTGGATGGATAAACTGTGGTAAATTCATACAATGGATACTACATTCCGCAATAAAACAGAAGGAACTGCTGATACAGTCAACAACATGGATGAACACTCAAATAAATGTATCATGCTAAATGAAAGAAACCAGACTCAAAAGGCCAAATACTGTAGGATTCCATTTATATGATATTCCAGAAAAGACAAACCATAGAGAAAGACAACAGATCATTAGCCACCAGGGGTTAAGGTTGGGGGAAGAGTTGACTAGAAAAGAGCAGCTCAAGGGAGTTCTGGGTGCTGGAACTGTTCTGTATCTCAATTTTGGTAGTTGCACAGCTCTATGCGTGTGTCAAAAGAGGAAAACAAATACTTCATTCCTCACCCATCAGATTGGCAAAAATTTAAAAATCTGACAATGCCAATCTGACCATTCCCAGGGCAAGGATGACTCAAACACTGTTGGAGGGAATGGAAATTGTTAAAACTTCAGAGGATGATTTGGCTGCAGCTCATCAAGAGGCTGATGCACATCAGCCTCTGGCCCAACAATCCAATCACAGGCAGGTGTCCACTCTAGGGAGTTCACACGTGTGCTCGAGGAGACACACACAAGGATGGTCATTAAACATGGCAGGGGAATAAATTAATTGTGGTTAGTAGTTACTTAAAAAAGAAAGGAAAGAAATGCATATGGGAAATAATCGACCCTGCTGGCTATGTATATGATATGAGAAGGTAACTCATTGATTTGTCTACTTAATAGTACGCAGCACAGAGAGCACTGTACTAGGAATCTGGAGACAAGCATCTGAGCATTTAGTTCCAACTCTGCCACTAAAGTAGCAGTCTGACTGTGGACGACTTAACTCAAGAAACCTCACGTTCCATTTCCTGGAAATTGAAGAGGTTAGGCTCTAAACCACTAAAATTATTTCCACCTCAACAATTCTATGATTCAATAAGTCAACAATCAAAAATTATATTCCAAAGTACCTATGTTGAGAAACTGTTTTTCCCAGACACCCTGAAATCAGAAAGTATCAGAGAAATAAAACATCTTATTATATTGATACATAAAATGGTCCAAATGTCTTGGAATGTCTATGACCAGGTTTTTAATCAAGATCATAACTCAGAAAGAGTGTAAAAGCAACTAAACCTGCCATATCGACTTGGGTCACCCTCAGGTAAAATTTATATATCCTCTCCCATTTTAACATTCCAAAAGAAGTTCCCCATACCAATGAGTCCATCTTGTCAAGTTCAGGTCTGTCTAGCCAAAAGTCATTCATGTGTATGGTAAGATTTACTTGATTTTTTAACAAAGATAAATTGATGAATGGCTTTTTGTATTTTTGCCTGTTTCATCTATAAAGAGCTTACATTATAATTTAATAGCTTCAGCCTGCTACAATAATTTAAAGAGTCTTTTGAAACTTGTAACATGCCATGTCCAACAGGATCTAGTAAAAAAATCAGTAGTTCAGAATCCAAAAAAGCTCATTTAAAAGTTTCATTACCGCCAATACTTACACTTCAAAGACGCCAATAACCAACATGTCATTTCTTTCTACTGCAGAATTTAATAGGTTATCAACTTCTGGTATCACCCAAAAGCATAATTAGGATGCTATCATTAAAATGTATTTTTTAATAAGAAATATTAAAACTAATGATTAAACTATTGAACTAAATGATTAACTAAATATGAAAACTAATGACAACTAATGATCTGTTGTCTTTCCCTATGGTTTATCTTTTCTAGAATATTATATAAATGACATCCTACCGTATTTGACCTTTTGACCTTTCCCCTTGTCAGTCAAATCAAAATTTCAAACTTCTTGTTCTATGGGCTTTCCAAATCTAAATTCTTACAATTCTAAATGAGTACGGAGACAAAACAGACACTACATACAACTTCCAAAATCCTCCTCTTTATCCGATTTTAATTTTAGCACCGACTGCCAAGAAAATCTTTTCAACTGAAACCAAAATTCCATACACATTATGTCAATCATCAATTGATCAGTCATCAGTCTATGTTAACAGAAGGTGAGTTAGTATTAGGAAGCTACACAATTTGCACCAAAGACTGTTTAAAGCTCCTTTCATTAAATGCAGTTTACAACAATTCACAGGCTTCAAAGTTCACCTTGCAAATATAGAGTCAATTATCAGAAACCATGAATGCGATCAGGCTTTTCAATAAAGGTGGTCCCAAGGATGTAGAAACCGTTCATTTGTTTAATGAAGGCAATGAGGAGCCCAATAGCCTGAGCGGAGTCAGGCAGAGGAGCGCTGACCACAGGCCCTCTTCCGAAGGAAAGCGTTCACCCAGAGATGTCGCGACCTGGCCTAGACGGGGTCCCGGGGGGCGCGAACTCAAGGGCGGGCGCACAGGGCAGGCGACTCCCTGCCGCCCCCTGCACCACGGATGGGTGTGACCCCGCTGAGGTGGGGCCCCGCCAAGGCACAGGGACAGGCTGGCCAAGCGGCGCTCTTCTGCTCCTCCAAGGGACAGAGGTTGGGCTCCCCCGCCTGGAGCAGCCCGCCAGCAGCCCCGGCCCCCGGTCCCATCCGCCGCCCCGGACGCCGCGCTCCCGCCATACGCGGCGGCGATCTCCACGCCGAGCCCGCTGCCCACCGCCTACCTCAGCGCCGCTCCTGCCCAGCGCTCCTCCACACTGCAGAAAGGAGAGCTCCCCGCGCTGAAAATCCTGGAGGAAGGATCCAGAAACTGCCCGAGCCCCCCACACAAACTCCAGTGGCCGCCACTTCCGCATCAGGGACTCCGCCCCCAGTGCTTGCGCCCCGGGGCTCTCCAGCTCGGCGGCCCCTCTGCCACTCTGAGCACCGGTCCTGCGCTTGCTCGGGACTCTGAGGATACAATGGGAACCCTTGGGGGGGGCACTGGGAGGGGTGTCGGGGATTGGGGACCGAGGTGTCCATGAGATGGAGAGCAGGAGCCGGCTGACGCTGTGCAGCCCTTGACTCTGCTCTCCCTGGATGACCTTCAGCTCCTGGAGAAGTTCTGCCTTCCCTTGAGGTGGCTTCTCCTGTGCTGAGAAGCCCGTTACACGATCTAACATCTGTTTATAAAAGAACAATGACATCCTTAACACCCAATGTGTTGTGTCTCCAGAAGAATTCTCTGCTTCCCCAGAAGATGATACAGGGAGCAGCTGGGACCGGGTTCTGACCAAGGAAGGAAGGATGCTGAGGGCCCAGCTGACTCCCCTCCACTGGCTCCTTCCCCTGATCCATGGCCCTGATGGGGCAACAGTGCTGGGGACTCCTGCAGGTGACAACTCTCAAGTGTTTGCCCACGGTATTACATTTCTTATGGTTTAGTGGTTAAAACAGGGGGCTAGCTGTCAGTTTTTCAGACGATTTCATTTGCAGAAATGTCTTTGGACAAAGAAGTTTGTTTTCTTCGTCTCTGATTTTTAAAATCAATAACAATAATTAAAACACTTATTTTCTTAATCTCATTGGCATGCAAAAACAAAAAAGTCACTTGGATTTCACCAAATTGGCCACATTGTCATTAAGACTTTGGAAGTATTGCTGATTGAATTAAAGAAAGCATTTGGGAAGAACAATTACCTTCAGATAGTATCTGCCCAGATAAATGTACAAACAGAGTTATGAGCCGTTTTGAGGGGCCTGGCAAATCCAGTTTGCGTTTTACAATGGATCGTCCAGAGTACAGGTTAAATTAGTAATTTTCTGTGGAGTTTTCGAGTAAATGTTCATGTCGGCTTCATCAAATAGGTCTGGTGATTTAAATGAATGTTGAGCTAGAGATAAAAGTTTTCAAGAGACTGAGAAATATTAGGTAAATGTACTTTAAAAGGGGTGCAAATTAAAGTAAATCTGCCATTATCCTCTTTAAAACAGATTCAGAGTAACATTATTGTCAAGGTATAAGAAGGAATAGAAATGTTTTATAAAAACAATTCTTCACTTCTAAAGGACCTAACGTGACATTCTAGAAGTCTCCATAGTCTTTCACTCATCTAGATTTAAATTGTTCAATTAATACTTTAAAGACTAATGAATCTGAGGGCAAAATATTCAAGGTCATTGTTTGTTTTTCATTGTTGCAAAGTAGATGGGTATGAACTGTGGCTGAAATTCATGGTCTTGAAGAAGAAAAATATATAGAACTTATTTATCACTCTCACAGTGTGTCCTGACTTAATCCTACACATATCCCCAGAATAAAGCCTCAAGGAATTCCATTATGTTATTAGAAATGACATCTTTCATTCACCATGAATATTCTCTAATTAATTCTCTAGCTAGTAATTATGTTCCTGATGCAAATAGGCAAGTAAAAGAATCCATGCTTGATTAAATTGGGCTCATAACATGTATCCATGGGAGACACATGAGAAATGGAGTCTCTCAAAAGAATGGCAGAGATGCTCCTCTTAAATACTATCTTCAGATAAGACAAAGGAGGATGTTGGGGGTGGGGTTTGGGATGTGAGACTGGAGAAGACAATTCTCATGGAGAGGGACATGTAAATGTTTGTCTGAACCAACTCCCCTGCACTGGGCTCTGGTCCTGAAGGGACGACAGGGAGGTGACCAGGAACAGGCCTCCCAGTGGTGGTGCCTTCCCAGGGGTAGCATGGGGATGCTGGGGGAAGGGGGATGGTGTGTGACATGGCACCAGCGGTGGAGGCAGCAATGCAGAGGTCAGGGATCTCTCTCGCTCTCTCACTCTCTCTCTCTCTCTCTGTCTCTCTCTCTCAGGGACCTGAGAAGAGGAAGTTGGCAGAGCCCGCGCCCCTCGCCTACCTCTCTCATGGGCCCTTCTTTCTCTGGCCGCTCGCTATGGGAGCCCTGCGGCCTTGGGTTTAACCCATGAGGCCAAGGGCACGTGCACAGCCAGCGGGCCTGGGTGGGGCCTTGGGGGTCCTCAGTGAAGGCCCCACCTGCCCGCGAGGCCTTGACACAGTGACACCACCTGAAAATAAAGCAAACACATATAAGCATATGTAGTTTTAAAAGGAAAAGCACACAACTAAAAGAATTGATATCATTAAATACACTATTCTATTTGTTTATGTGTCAAATTACTGATAGGAAATAGCCCGGTGTAGTGATAGTAGAATTGATCAATTTCATAGAGAATTCTTTTAACGGTTGCTCATAGCTTGTGTTTTACATCATTGATTAGGGTAATATTTTCATCTTTTCCTTTCCTAGTGTCTCCATCAATCAGCCTTGAGTACATGCTTTTCAGAAGCGGCATCATTCTCTACTCAGCCAGAGCATTGGGCCTGACAATAGCTGGATCCAGCAGAAAACTGGGCACTCTAGGAGATGTCATGTGGAGATGTGCCTGGCTGGACTAATAGTCACGTGGATATGATTTTTAAAAAAATCTCTCAGAGCTTTCCCAAAATCAAATAATATTCTTAAGTTGCTTTAGTAGACGAGACATTAGTTAGTGTCTTTTTAATTTCCACAGAAGCTTTTTGTATGTTACTAAAGAAACTAAACATTATGTCTTTTTTCTTGTTACCAAAATGGACTTGGTATTAAAAACAAGAAACCTACAAGAAAGGAAACACTCATATGGAATAGAAATTGTGGGTCGCAATTGCTACTTTTTTATATAAAATCATGTTTTATTTATTTACAATTTCTCTCAACTGTGCTTTTGAAAATAACTTAGTATTAGAAATTACCAGTAAGAAGAGGGTGTGCTCCCTTGAGTGTGGTCCAGTAGAAGTCAGGTGACTCATACCTGAGTTCTAGGCCCAGGTCTGTTTCTGGTTAGTGTGTGACAACGTACTTAGGCTCTCTGGAACGTAGTATTCCTTTCTGTAAAATTAAAGTGTTTGATGATTTTTGAGAACTTTTCTAAATATTAAATGACTTCTCTTTTATATTTTTTATAATTTTATTTATTTATTTTTCCCCCAAAGCTCCAGTAGATAGCTGTATGTCATAGCTGCACATCCTTGATGTATGTGGGACACTGCCTCAGCACGGCCGGAGAAGTGGTGCGTCGGTGCGTGCCCGGGATCCGAACCCGGGCCTCCAGCAGCGGAGCGCGTGCAGTTAACCACTAAGCCACAGGGCCAGGCCTGACTTCTCTTTTAAAAAACAAAAAGATCCTTCTCAAACTTATACATTATCAAAAATTTTTTCTGAACTTTCACTTACCAAGAACAACTGATGTCCCTTCAATTATATTGATTGAAAATAAAGATCATAAAAGTATAAATTTGGTAATCTAATAAATGAATTAGCATAAAAATGAGCCAGGAAAAAATTTATGATCAATCAAGATATTACACTATGAAAATATTACTGTTTGTTACAGTACATAAAGTGATGACACTGAAATAGTATCTTTTTGCTGTCTGTAAGTTTATATTGTTACTCATATATCACCATTAATCCTATTATGTTTTACAAGTAATAAAATGTCTTGAAAGGAGAGAACAATAAAGCAGCAGCCCTGCATTACACACGAATGTTGTGTTCTCCCTGGAGGGAAAATGAGGATACAACATTGGTCAAGTACTTCATTTTGTAATCCACTGGTGCCTTTCAAACATATAGCTATTATTGTAAGAGTAAAGATGTTCTTTTTTTTAAATAATTTTATTTATTTATTTATTTTTCCCGCAAAGCCCCAGGAGACAGTTGTATGTCATAGTTGCACATCCTTCTAGTTGCTGTATTTGGGACGCGGTGTCAGCATGGCCAGAGAACTGGCATGTCAGTGCATGCCTGGGATCCAAACCCGGGCCGCCAGCAGCAGAGTGTGCACACTTAACCACTAAGCCACGGGGCCAGCCCAAGTGTAAAGATATTCTTAAGAATAGTGCCACAAAACAGGTTTTCCCAGCTACTTTTTGTCAGAGCTGAGACAGACATTAGGCTGGGGCACTTGAAGAGGCATGGTGGACTCTGCTGAGGGTGATTTAATTACTGTGAGATGATTAGCCAATAGCGAATAAGACGGAGAAAGATTAAAAAGAGGTAAAGGGAAATAAAGTTGGAAATAATTAAGAAAAATAGTGCCTTCAAAATATCCTCTCATTATTTTTATAGCTTGTTTTTTTTTTGAGGCATGACTAGGATAGTATGTTAGATTTTTATAAACCCTTTTCTCCTGGGCTTATATTACTGAGATCTTCATTATTTATGATAATGCCAAAGAAAGCCTGGACAAAAGTATTCTGTACTATCAACAAGCACAAAACATGTACAACATTGCTCTATATATTAAGAGTCCAGCTGTAATAGTCAAGACATATATTCATGTGTGTAAAATTATAATGATTTTCTTATTTTCTCTGGCTGTGAACCATGTTAAAATATATAGTAATAAGCAGAAAACCTGAAGAACTAGGTGATTTAAAACACCTGTTGTTACAGCTAGGCCATTCAAGGGTGAAATTAATTTCAATTTCACACTTCTCCTTTCCTTGTAGCCAGTGAAGTGTCTGGAAGACAGAAAACACATAAAATTAATTGAGAGTTAACAGTATTTGGAGGCAGTTGAGGTTAAGCACTCAACAATGATGTCCCTTACTTCAGGAGCCATTGACTGTTTGTCATAAGTTTACTTTATACATGGGTTCTATTCTTAGATTATTTCTGTATGTTTCTTAGAAGAGAGACAGGGCAGGAGAATTAACTATCAATCTACTGTGCGCCAGTTCCTTTACTGTATTCCCTTATGCAATTCTTACAGTAATCCTTTAAAGTAACTGTTATAATTCATATTTAACTGATAAAGAAAACCATGTTTACAAAACTGGGTCAAGGGTAAGGGGGAAGATGTGAACATCAGTCCGTTGGGTTATGCCTCATATTCTCTCCATTGTGATAAAAATGGTGCTTCAACATGGGTTCTCACCATCTGGCTATTTAATACCGGCTCCTGCCAACAGCATTGGATGAGATGAGATGAGAAGTTTGTTTCCAAAGTTATTCTATTATATTTAAACTCTACTATTTATGAGTAGGATGTCAAGACATGTTTTAGAGGCATAGAGAGCAACTGATTAGTCCACCTACACATTTTTCAGGTTTACTATAAATTTCGTGTGCCACATTGTATCAACTTTACCAACTTTAGTGCTTCACTGTTCTGTTTTATAAAACTCAGAATTTCACTTTTCATGTAAAGCACTTTGCTGCTCTCTTAGTCACTAGATGGCAGTTCTGTATCTCTGTAAATTACCACTGCAGCAGGAAATGAGAGATCTTAAGCCAGTTTGCTCTGCACAAATGATGGACATAGGAGGACTTCTGCTCCATCAAGACTGCCTGTGTTATTCCATGGCTGTAACGGGGATGTCCAGGACTGCTTAGTCAGAGGCACGAAGCAGAGTCAGAAAGCATCCTCTTAAGTTCTTCTTCAGATGTGAGTTCAGGCACCTGTCTTCTCACCTGAGCACATTGGAGTTTATTGAATGTGTTCAGACTCTTACTCTCTCCCTGTACTTAATAAGTCTGGGAGCTCCATACCCCTAGAAAAAACACATGACTCATAAAGCCTTTTCTCAACTAAACAGAGTTGAGGGCTATGGTGTTGCCCGAGAGTCTGATGCTTAAAGAAAATACAGCTGGTGCTCAGGCGGAAGGAAAGAGCATCAGCTACTCCTGGAGGGCTTTTACTGATGCTCCTATGGAATGAGCAATTTCAAAATAAAACCACATGGCTTAAACCTCACTAAGTGATTATTTTATTTTCAAGTAATAGGCTCTGAAAATCTGCTATGTCTAAAAAGCTATTTCATAAAACTGAAACAGTTCTGTTTTTTATTCTCTGGTATTTGAAATACTATTAAAACTGTAAATCCTTTAACATTCTACAATATACAAATAGGCAAATATCAATTATATTCTCTAAAAATGTCTGCTCCCATGTTAAAGTTTAGTATATAGCAGCAAAACTGGTTACCACCCAATTTTTAACTCATTTTTTGCTTTTGAAATTACATATAAAATTTGTGTTTTTAAGTATTTTCCTAAAACTCAGCATCTTTCTGATATAAATAGACTAGTTGCAAGGTAACTAGAATGAAGTTTGATCTTTAAAACTTTAGCTTTGTGTAAGAATTGATAACAAGAGGCAATTGGGTCTCTCCACGTTATGATATTTATTAATTGTGAATAGCCACCTCTATTACAAAGTGGTGAATAATAAAAAGAAATCAAACAATATCAGCACTCTCTTACCCCACACGTACAGTTTATATGCAAATAAATTCTCATAGGTCAGAAAAATGCCTATGATTTCAGATAACTGGTAAAATACTATCTCATTCCAGTTTTAACCTCATTTGAAATTGACTTAAAACTCTTCTCTTAGATTCCTGCTCTGATCAGTGCCCCCTGGTCCCCTCAATGCCTCATTGGATTGCAAACTTATCTGAGGAATTGAATATTCTTTTCCATTTCTTCTCTTTAAGGTATCTGTGATAGTGCTTTTTATGCAATGACCACTTGGTACAATTCAGTATTAGTTTCAGAAACATCTTTAGTTAGGAACAAATCAAGGAAACAGATGTGAGGAATGTGGGGATGCCTAGCTGATGGTGCTTCAGGGATTCCTCACGTGAGTCTTGTCATAGAATAGTTTAAAGAATAAAGCAGCATTAGTCAGTTCAAAAGTGTGGGGTGAACATAATTCTAAATAATGATGGAGACGTAAAAACAAGAAGCCACTTGAATTTCGTTGAAAGGTGTTAGACACATCAAAGGGCTGGGAAAAAACATTGTTTAATGTAAGTTCTTTCTAAACTCTAAGGCAACAAGTAATATGAATTTACATGATAATTATAAACCACAAAACAACAATTCACAAGACAAGTAAACAACTAAAGTAGAAACCAGAGTAAGAAAAATAGAGGTTAAAGCAGAGATGGAGAGTGATGGTTGGGGTCAGAAACCATGGCTTAGTCATCCTTGAAGTCTCCCTCAGACTCTGATCATTCCTAGCGCTCAGTAAAGAGTTTGACCCCATGAGCCTGGGGAGGGCCAGAGTGAGAGGTGGTTGGGAGGGGAGACAATGCAAGTATACCCTTGTGGAGGCACTGACATTGAAAATCAGTGACATTTTTGCCAAGGTGTTTACCATATTCAAGATTATTCTGGAAAGTTAAGGATTTTTCTGGAATGTACATTTTCATTTTATGGAAACTCCAACTAGCCCAGAGAAAGATTTAGACATTTTAGCTTTAGAAATAAAGAGAGGGGCCAGCCCGGTGGTGCAGCAGTTAAGTGAGCACGCTCCGCTACGGCAGCCCCGGGTTCAGAGGTTTGGATCCCGGGCGCACACCAATGCACCGCTTGTCGAGCCATGTTGTGGCGGCATCCCATATAATGTGGAGGAAGATGGGCACAATTGTTAGCCCAGGACCAATCTTCCTCGGCAAAAAGAGGAGGATTGGCATTGTAAGTTAGCTCAGGTTTGATCTTTCTCATAACAAAAAAAAGAAAGAAAGAAATAATGAGAAACTTTTTTGTCAGTTTCAATAATGAAAACCAATTAGCAACTGGGAAACAGTTACAATTTGAGATGAGAATGTGAAGAAAGAATTAGACGTCACATGTTGTTGCTTTTCTCTGGGGCAGTAAGGCTTGCAAGGGGAATGAAGTTCCATCTTTGCTCTATTGAGTTTGAGAAGGTGTAAAATTCATTTGTGCTGGGCAACACTGTTGACCTGTGGAGAAAAACAAATGGTTCAAGCAGCTGATCTAAAGGAATAACTGAACTCATAAAAGTTTTTAGCTTATAAAGTGTGCTTCCACTCTATTTAACTTTACTGGACATCCATTGACCTCTATGTGCAAGGTATTTGTGGTAGGTATCGAAGGAAATATAAAGAATTATACGGTTCCAAGCTCCTCCACATACATGAAATTGTTTGCAAGATATAATTTGATTCTGCCAAGGTATTTAGTGTATGTTGTATTACAGAAACTTAAAAAAAATGAGAATGTTATCGAGAAATTGTAATTAAGGACAGCTTCTTAGGAGAGGTGGACTAGATCAAGTCCTCAAAGGGACCACTTTTGAGCAGGTGGAGGGAAGAAAGAGTGAGGATTTCAGATGGGAGAAGAGAGGAAAGGTACTGAAGTAGAAAGGAACATGGCATTTGGGCATGGGAGTGGGGAGGCCATGACAGGCACAGTCTTCCCGTGACTGAGAGGCAGCTCAGTTTCCTCCTGCAGGAGCCCAGCACTGCTTCCCACCTCCTGGCCTCCTCCACCTGCAGACTCCGTGGTTGAGCCAAGGCCTATCTTTTTTGTGTGTGTGAGGAGATCAGCCCTGTGCTAACATCTGCCAATCCTCCTCCTTTTTTGCTGAGGAAGACTGGCCCTGGGCTAACATCAATGCCCACCTTCCTCCACTTTGTATGGGATGCTGCCACAGAATGGCCTGCCAAGCGCTGCGTTGGTGCGCACCCGAGATCCTAACCTGCGAAGCCCGGGCCACCGCATCGGACCATGCATGCTTAACAGCTTGCGCCACCGGGCCGGCCAAGACCTATCTTATCTGGATCGCTGCCTAGTCTTCCAACAGGTCCCTTTCCTTCAGTCTTAATTTCTTCTAATCTTTCCTTCACAATGCGTCCAGAGTTACCTTCTAGAATCCAAATTTGCTTAAATCTGATATCTGCTTAGACTCCTTCAATGACTGCTCAGAGCATCCGAGAGAACATTCAGACTCCTGAGCTGGACACGCAGGCTTTCTCTTGCTGTCGTCATCTTTAGCCTCATCACCCACTGTGTCCTACATGTTCGCTTTGTTCCAGCCTTAAAAATACCCCCATTTTCTGAAAGCTTTAGCATCCTTTATATCTGTCTTTTTATATGTGTTTCTTCTGCACTCCTACCCCCTTTATTAATCAACTTAATTCCTATTTCTTGATCTAAACTCATATCAAATGTTCCTTCCTCTTGGAGACATTTCCTGAGAGGTCTCCATCTAGAGACCCATTTTGATGTCCCCACTCTGGGACCCTGTACTTATTTCCTTTTCCATAACTGTTGTTTTATTCTTGTCTCATAGACAGTGAGCTCCTTAAATCTGAGACGATCTTTCTTCTTGATGAATAAATGGCCAGCAACAGGATACATTGGAGCATATGAGGAAGCCATTTGGTGTAAAACTAATTGGGCCTGACCTTGTTTTTTTTTGCTTTTCCCCAAAAGGGGCCTGTAGCCTCTGTTCATCCATTGTATATCCGCTTTAAGCAATTAACGTGTCCCAAAGACAAAAGCAATGCCCTTAAGGTGTAAATGCAACTTCCCCTACATTAGCATTTCCTTAAGGATAAGCATTTCTCCATAGGCTAGGATTTGATTGCTGCGCTCGTTCCGTGACCACCAAACTTGAGACAACAGCCACGCCCATGGAGACAGCACACCTGATACCCACAGTGTCCATCAATCCACGTGCCAACAGGTCAATGTCGTGGCTATTGTAAAAGGGACATTGCAATCACATGTGGTACATGCTCTTTGATGGTATATAACCACACTATACACCCCACTTCTTTGCAGTGCTCCATTTCTTTGTGAAAGGACTCTCCTTGGCTATATGATCCTCAAAGCTTGGCTCATAATAAACTCACCCCAATTTTGATTTATTGGTTGGTTATGGATTATTTGTGACGATATTCTATTTGTCCCTCCAGTATCTAAACACCGTACCTGACACCTTTGGTGCACTCAGAAAATGTTTGATGAGTGAATAAGTATGTGTGAGACCACACAGGCTGGATCAGAAGGGGCTTTTTAGGGAGTGGTAGAAAATTCGCTCACATTCCTACCATAGTGGTTGAGGCTGTGGGCTTTGGACTAGTTTGTCTGGGCATCAATCCCAGTTATTCCACTTTTAACTGGAGAACCTGTGGAAATATTTACTCTCTGAACCTTAGTTTCCTCATCTATCAAAAGGGGCTACTGAAAACTCCTGTCTTGTAGCGTTTTAGTGAGATTTACATGCATTAACTTATGTAAAGTACTTAGAAGAGCTCCTGGCACATAGTAGGCACTTAAATGTTAGCTGTTATGTTATCATTATTGCTCTTATATATAAGCAATATTCTGGTTTTGAAAAGATGCTTTCATAATATAGTTGCTCCTCATTATTTGTGGATTCCGTGTTTGCACACTTGCCCACTAGCTAAAATGTACTGGCAGCCCCCAAATGAACACTCTCAGGGCTTTCATGTCCATTTGCAGATATGCACAAAGTGGTGAGAAATTTGATTCACTCGACGTGCACGTTCCCAGCTGAGGGGGAACAAGGTGCTGCTCTGCCCTCTTGTTTCAGCCCACATTGTAAACAAGTGTCCTTCTTGCAGTCTACTTAGTGCCTCGTTTCTTATCTTTTTGTGCATTATGTTGGTGACCTTGCCATTTAATATGTCCCCCATGTGTAGTGCTGCAATGCTGCCTGGTGTTCCTCAGGGCAAGAGGCTGTGACGTGCCTTTACTGAGAAAGTATGTGTGTTCGACAAGCTACTATCAGACACGAGTTACAGTGCTGTTGGTGTGAGTTCAATGTTAATATATCAACAATATATATTAAATAAGGTGACTTTAAAGAGAACACACAGAGAACAAGGTAATGTACTGATGAGTTGAAGAAAATGTGACTAAGGCTTACAGAAACCTAACACCGCATTTCCCGTAGGAGCAGTGGGTCATATTCACCGATTCAGTGTACACAATGACCTTATAGAATGTCACACTGTGCAGAAAGAGAACTGACTGTATCTTATGTAATCCTCACATACTCCTTTATAGCAGGCAGGGTACGGAACAGGGTGTCCACATTTTACTATTAAAGTAAGGCTATTAAAGACCTTGTGAACCAAGTGGAGAATTTAAAATGTCTTGTGTTCAGCATAAGAGTCATGAGTTTTTGAGCGAGGAAGATCTATGATGCACTGATGTTTAAGGAACAGTTACCTGGCAAGAGAATGTAGTATTGAGAGGAAGAGGGAGAACTGATCTGGAAAGGAGAACCAGCTGTTAAACTCTCCACGTATTCCCATTGCTAGGTGAGGAGATTCGGAGCTAAGGTGCTGATGTGATAAAGGAAAAGTAGCAGCCAAAGGATAAAATAATGGATTTGGTAACCATACATAGGGTGTAAATCAGGCTGTGGTTCTCAAAGTGGAGTCCTTGGACCAGCAGCATCAGCATCACTTGGGAACTGGGCTGAAATGCAAATTGTCAGGTGCTGCTTCAGACCTGCTGAACTGGCAAGTCTGGGGTGGGGCCTGGCAATCTGGGTTTCAACAAGGCCTCCAGGTGCTTCTGGTGCCCACCAAGTTTAAGAACCAATGAATTAGGGGCCGGCCCCGTGGCTTGGCGGTTAAGTGCGCACGCTCTGCTGCTGGTGGATCAGGTTCGGATCCTGGGCGCGCACCAAGGTACCGCTTCTCCTGCCATGCTGTGGCCAAGTCCCACATACAGCAACTAGAAGGATGTGCAGCTACGACACACAACTATCTACTGGGGCATTGGGGGGAAAAATAAATACATAAAATCTTCAAAAAAAAAAGAACCAATGAATTAGAAAAACGATTCCAACACATCACTATGTCCAGGTAAGCTGCAAGGCAGGAGGTGGTATTTGTTTGGAGGATAAGATGCATTTTATTTTTATTTTTTTTTGTGAGGACGATCAGCCCTGAGCTAACATCCATGCTAATCCCCCTCATTTTGCTGTGGAAGACCAGCTCTGAGCTAACATCCACTGCCAATCCTCCTCCTTTTATTTTCCCCCAAAGCCCCAGTAGATAGTTGTATGTCATAGTTGCACATCCTTCTAGTTGCTGTATGTGGGATGCGGCCTCAGCGTGCTCGGAGAAGCCGTGCGTCGGTGCGCGCCCGGGATCCGAACCCGGGCCGCAGGTAGCGGAGCGTGTGCACTTAACTGATAAGCCACGGGGCCGGCCCAAGGTGCATTTTAAGTTTCAGGAAATAGTAGTTCAGCATCTATTTCATCGTAAGGATTCCAGAGATGCCATTTTAGCTCTCTGGTGTGAAGCTCTTTTGTCCACAATATGTTCTCCTTTAGAGAGCCCTTGATAAGTTATTTACCACTTCCCACATGTTCTGAGAGTCTCTTCCTTCTTGAAATCCCCTTTCAGACTTGAAAACGTACTTTATTTTTGTGCATAATCTCCTCTATTTAAAATCTGGATTTCTCTTCCTGTAGGATCCTGTGTGGCACATGTAGCCTTACTGTAAATTTGGAATGCCATTGATTTGTTCCAAAACCTTAGAATGTTTTAGAACTTAGAACCTGATGACTAGAGAATTTATATGCTTCTGTTTAGGATTCATATTTTTCAGATGTCTAGAGGTATCCCAACTTGCCAGTAATGTGGCTTTAGGTTGAGCAGAACTTGAAAATCTGAATATACTAGAAAACGAATTACATCTCTCATACTAACAATTACAAAATAAATGATCAGAATGTTAACTTACCAATAAGCACTTTCTATATTCTAGGCTCTATATTATGCTTATATAATAAACATGATAAAGTTTCAAAGAGGAGCCAATTAACTTTTGAGCAAAAGCTTGACTTGAGTGTATATTGGCTTCATTTTGACAGTTGTAGCCTTAATATTATAGTAATGTTTTCTTTTTCTGGGAATCAGATAATCTTGTTGTTGGGGGAAGAGGGAGAATCTCCCTCTGCCCTTTCCCTTAAGGTTCTTATGGCTGGCCAAATAATTAACAAGCCAAGTTAGCAGGAGAAAATAATAACAAGTTTAATAACATGTACACATGGGAGAAACCTCAGAAATGAGCAACTCATCCCTCTGTCTAAGCTGCCTGCTTAAGTATTGCAGTTAAAGGCGAGGAACGTGTTGGGGGTGGGTAGTGGTCTGGGACCTCAGAGGGCAAGAGGCAACTCACATGGAGATAGAAATGCAAATGTTTGCCTGACAACTCCTCTCAGGGTCATCTATAGATAATGTGGAGGGAGAGATAAAGTTTTTGATATAAGGGGCTTGGTGTCTTTCCTGTTCTAACCGCTATCCTACATTATCTTTACAGCCATCATGATAATAACTCCTTCCTGAAACAGATCTTTTGTTTTAAATTCTTTAGGTAGTCTGGGAGGGGAAACTCAAATATTCTTCCTGAGCTCTCTGAGTCCTTATTGTCTTCAGCTCGAAATAATCTGCATACCAGAGTTGTGCCTCCTGGGGTAACTTGCCCTGAGCACCATCAGTTCCCTCCTCTGAAACTTTCCTAGAAGTTTCACAGTCCTTTTGAAAATTAAAGACGTTTCATAGTCCAGAAGCTGAGTTGGTAGATTGTTTCATCTCACTGAGCACATTTCTTAGTCCTGATAATAGATAGTTCAATTAAGTACATTTTAGAAGGTGGTGATGCAGGTGGGCTCTCAAGGTTACACCTATATCGTGGAAGCAAGCAATCAAGTATTTAATGGAAGCATTTCTATGTAAACGAAAGAAAAACAAGGTTAATGGTTGGAGCAAGTTGTAAAGCAGTTTCTGAGTTTAGAGGACAGCCAGATAAGATTTTTAGATGTCAGCGTCAAAGCAGCTTTTGCAGTTTAAAATGTCTCTGATGATGTCATCGGGTAATCTCTTAAGTTTATAGCAAGTCCATCAGCTTCAGTTTGAAAGGCTTCAGGAAAAAGGGCAGGTTCAGTTTTCAGTGATTCCAAATGAAAATGATGGAAAAAATAAAAAACGTTAGTTTGGACATCTGTAGCCAGATATTTTAGGAGACTAGAAGAAATCAGGATCCAGTCAAGTCAACAATATAAAACAAAAACCTTAAAAGACAATTAACAAAACCAGGATCTAATATCCGCAAATCTACACTATAGTTTTTACAGAAATATAATTTTTCTTTCTAAAATCACCCTCATTTTTATCAAAGAAAGACAAATTAAAACTAAGTAGTTTGCAAAATAAGTCTAGTTCCAATAGAGTTGGCCCAATTATTTACATAAGTACAGCAAGAATGGCAATTGATCACATAGGCTCTTTTAAATCTGCTTTGCTGGAACTTTTTATAAGGAATCTCAGATTGAACTTTAAAGGCCTCTCCAGGCCAGGAAAGCCAAGCCAAAATTTTGTTATCAGACTTTGCCTGTAATACCTACAGATTTGGGTGAACTCCTCTCTTCCGAGGTTCCCCCAAAATATTTCGAGGTTCCTTGTGCTTGCCAGATAAGTGACATTCTTTACTTATCCTGGTAAGTGCTGCTTGGAACATAAGGTACCAGGCCAATGTTTCCACGTGGCTTTATTCTATAAAGTCCAATCTTCATTCCTCAAAAGCTGTATGGTTATATCGCAAATATGATGTTCCAGTCACAGCCTTGGTAATAGAACCAGTGTTTCCAATTGTGTCCTGTTATAAGGAGAAGAGATTCTTATTGAACTTATGCAAATAACTATATTGCCATGAAAACAACAATACTCACTAAGAGTTTCCAAATTCGAGGGATCAGATAGAGAGAAAGATAAATATTTCAATTTTACTTACAAAAATATTATTTACCAAATTGTTATAAGTCATAGCTAGCTCAGGAGAAAAGAGAAAAAGTTTTCCTTAAATCTAAAAAAACAAAACATTAAAAATTCAGCAATACTTCAAATGAAAAATAATAAAAATTATAATCATCCTTATCAGTTCATTCAGTCCTGTGTAATCCATTCTTGATCCCAATCTTTTTGTGAGCAGCTTCATGAAGTTATCAGTCTTTCCATCAGCTTTCTGTAATTTCTTACCAAGTTCAGTTTTATTATCAGAAAGTTTGTCAGAACCCTGTACTCCAGTGTAAATGTCAGAGTCTTTTCCATGAATTTTTCTGAAGTTGAAACATTTTGCAAGAGCATTAGAGCAAAGAAATAAGTCTGTAAACAAGACCTCAAAATGGCAATTGACAGAGAAATTTGGTTAATTTTGTGACATACAACACTTTAAAATAATAATAACCAGAATTATGACTGATAATCAGGACAGATCAGAATTTCACTAATGTTATACAATTTTAAAACACCTATGTCAATAACATTTGCCCACATAACAGCACCTAAGCAGACTTACCATCACTTGTTTGACAATGCTTTCCATGTAATTTAACATACGGAATAAGCCTAATAAATTTAGTATCTTTCCCTTTGTAGGAAGAGAGGAAATTTCTTTGAGAAGTTCCAGGGCCCTTTGAAAATTCTCAAAGAGAAAAAGTAAAAAAAAAAAGACTTTATTTATATGAATTTTGGGGAGCTTGTCAAAAATAGAAAACGTTAAAGCAAAGAGAGCATTGACAGTCCAAAAACTTTAATAGAGAGACCTCAGTCTTTTGAACGCAGGAAATCATTTTAACAGATTTTTTTTTTCCTGTCTTTCAGGTAGACTTACCCAAAGGTAAAGAAAAATCTTTTATAACTTCTTTATCAAGTTCATGAAAATTATCCTTTTAAGAGAAAGAAGACCAAATTATAATTTTGTACCAGCTTCCCTCTGATATTAAAACTCATTTACTTAATTAAATTCATTTCAATCTTAGCCAACTTGACCATACAAAAACTGCTTTTCTAGAATTCCTCTTCCACAAACCTATAACTTTCTTTTTACATTCAGAATTTGTCCCATGTCTTTCTTTTCCCTCCTAGTACTTGAAGACAAATTTATCTTTCTTAATCAATCAAATAAAATATCTCCATTCTTTGTTCCTTCTTTATACATCTTACTTTCCTTGGACACAGACATAATTTTCTTAATATTTAGTAGCTTCAATCACATATACTAATTAGAAATTTTAACTCTTAGAAACCCCAATTTGTAAGTAAAAACTAAGTAAACAATTATAAACTTTCTTTTACATTAGGATCTTGTAGCTTGGAAAATTTATAAAGACTTCATAACTTCTAGAAATATGTTCCTTTATAGTACAATCTTTTAATAAAACACACGTTTACCAATAGACCCAAAACACCTTTTAGTTTTCCTGTAATGAAAAGCCAAAAGTAGACAAACGTAAGTTTAGCAATCAATGTCTAATATCTTATCTTATTTGGAAATGATAATACTCAGTGAATTTTTATCACAAAATTTAGCAAAACTCTAAAGTTTTATGTCACCAAAAAGAGTTTGGAAGCTGTAACCACCATAACACATAATTATTGTTTAAAGTTCACCCAACATTCATCTTTTTCACAACTATTTAGTTACTTGTTCCCAATAATTATTTAGATTGTCTATAAGACTTCATAAGACATTAGATAAAATTAGCCATCATTTAAATTACTGTTTTTGTTAACCAGTTCTGTAATAGAAATAACATCAGTTTTTTGTACAAAACTTCATGTAAATTTCATCACCTCTTATACCTTCAACCATAGTTATCATTAAGATTTTTATTAATAGGTCTGGGTCTTCTGATTTTGGACAAGGGAAGAATTCCCAGTCAGACATTTTAAAATATACTCAGGCAAAGTTGATGTAACCTCTTTATATAAAATTAGCTCAAACATTCCAACCTTTATAATCTTATCAACACTTACACTTTTACATGTTCTCAATTCAATTGTAACCTGAGTCAAGCTCTTAAGGCTATTAAATTTTTCCCTTCCTTTTTCTGGCCCTTTTTTAGGTACCAATTAAACAATTGTGTGAGAGCTCTCAAAACATATTTTTTTCCCCCAATTTAGAAGTTTTCCCAATTCAAAGAATCCGTCATCTGGCCATTGACGAGTAGGATCTTCATTTGTATATTTATTCCAATAGTGACTCGATCCAATAAGACTTTTTAAGAAAGACCCAGAGGTAACTTTCCACGCTTAGAATAAATCTTTACCGTGGACGCAAGAGGCGTCCCTGGTGAGGGCGCAGATGATGTAGCCCCCATGATCCACAGAATTCACTCCCAAAGATATTCAGAGAAAGTAAAGACCTTCGTTGCACAGGCGGTAAGGATGGTGTAGTGAAAACGGTGTCTCCGGTCTCCCACAATAGTGTGGGACGCCTCCAGTCACAGACCCGCTACGCTAATCTGTGACATCGGGCAGGTGATACTGGTATGGGATTTTTCCAGCACTAACAAGCAACGAAGGTTAAGACGACAAAAGCCCTTATGGACTGGGCCCTTTATGACAAACTCCCCCGAGAGCTTGGCACAGCCAGACAAAGAGACAGTTCAGAACCCCAGTCTACTCGACTGGCCACCAAGGGGCACCCCAGTAAATGCACCTTCCATATGGTGGAGACCAAGGAGGATAGTCTCACTTGGCACAAAGCCAAGTTGTCTCAGGACACAGAACAAGACAGAAGGAAAAACCTCTTCCGGTTTTTTTCTTATGTGCACAATGACAGCTTTAGCCACGCCTTAGGTCTGCTGGAGCCAGAATAATACCTAGGTGGGGAGGTGTCACGGGGTTGGGGACTGTGTGCTTTACAGAGTACCTCGTCATTGCATGGACATTTTCTTGCAGTTGACGGGGGACCTGTGTCATCTACCCCGTTCCGTGACCCAACTTATCCTGTCACGGGAGTTTCCTGAAAGTGGCGACTGCCCTAATGGCTCTTAACCGCTCGACCCGTGCCCACCAAATTTGTGGCCTTTTTGGCTTCCAAGATGCCCTTGGCAATGGCCTTCACTTCATGTGCATATTAACCCACAGCAAAGTTTGTCTAAATACACGCCAGTCTGGTGAGACCCGCAAACTCACCAGTCTGTGGGGCCGGCCCGGACATTGGGCTTATAGGGTCTATGCCTGCGTCCTACCCTATGGTATTTCCTTCTTATGACACACGATACAAAAGACAAAGACAAAAGAGAAAAACAGAGACTATCTCTGGGAGGAAAAGGGATCAAGATCAAAACCAAGAATACTCTACCAAATGTACCAGCGTCACTAAAAGCACAAGAAACTCGTTTCCCAAATATTTTCTTCTGCCAATCTAAATTTAGAAAGAGAAAAAAATTCTCACCACTTCCTTCCACCGGACTCCACAGGTAGAGATTCTGGGAGGCTGACGTGGTAAGAAGTCTTATATTTTGCCGACTTTCGTCAGGCGTTCCCATATCTCATCATCTGAAGTAATCCAGGGAGAAGGCAGTTCTTCCAGCCAGAGAACGCAACTTGCCAGCCGGTGTAGCCCCACGTTGGGCACAAAAACTGTTGGGGGAGAGAGAGAATCTGCCTCTGCCCTTTTCTTAAGGTTCTTATGGCTGGCCAAATAATTAACAAGACAGGTTAGCAGGAGAAAATAAAACCAAGTTTAATAACATGTATACATGGGAGAAACTCAGAAATGAGCAACTCGTCCCTCTGTCTAAGCTGCCTGCTTAAGTATTGTAGCTAAAGACGAGGAAGGTGTTGGGGATGGGTAGTGGTCTGGGACCTCAGAGGGCAAGAAGACAACTCACATGGAGATAGAAATGCAAATGTTTGCCTGACAACTCCTCTCAGGGTCATCTATAGATAATGTGGTCAGGGAGAGATAGAGTTTTTGATAAAAGGGGCTTGGTGCCTTTCCTGTTGTAACCTCTATCCTACATTATCTTTACAGCCATCATGATAATAACTCCTTCCTGAAACAGATCTTTTGTTTTAAATTCTTTAGGCAGTTTGGGAGGGGAAACTCAAATATTCTTCGTGAGTTCTCTGAGTCCTTATTGTCTTCAGCTCGAAATAATCTGCATACCAGAGTGGTGCCTCCTGGGGTAGCTTGCCCTGAGCACCATCACCTCCATTTATAAGGATGCACCCATTATATAGATTCTGTACAAAATTGCAAAGATCACTTTTTCCTTTTCAAAATTTACTTGTTTTAACTTTTAATAGTGGGAACCTTAGTGTTGGGTAAACTGCTGCACAATTACTGGAAATGCTGAGAGTCTTTTTGAAAAGTGTAGAAGTCTAAAGATAATGAAAAGTACATTTTTCGAATGTCAAGTCCCTTGATGATTTGATAAGCATCTGTCTAGTTGTACCCGGAAGAGATGGAAGATTAAACACCAGCACAGCACACAAGGAAACAGGCTGCAAACTTGAGGGCTTCCCATGGACCGCAGAGTGCCTGGCTGACTCTTGGAGATTAAATCTGGGCTTTGTCCATGGGTGGACCCTGAGAGGAAAATTTTGCTTAAATGACCAGAGAATAGACAACGTTTTATGTTGATAATAATACTTACCATGTAAATTTCTTTATAAATCTTTGAATAAAATAAAAATTTATAACCCGCATATAAATTAACTCTTACTGACAAGCCCCACAGCCTTCTCTAGAGAGCTCAACAGAAAATATCTCCGCTGACTGTGAATTGTTCTTCTCTGAAAGCCAGCCAGCACTTCACTGATAGCCCTGGATAAGGAAGGCCAGATACAATTCTTTGAAGATGTTTAACTGAATTCAGAACCAAAAATCCTACCTCCAGTTGGCTCCTCTGTGAGAATGGATGGCCGGCCTTGTTTCACAGCCTGAGCAATTGAGGTTTCAGATGAGATAAATTGCTTTGTTCCCTAGGGATGGAAAAGCTGGACTGTGACATCGATTCAATGCTGAGACTTTGCAGGTAAAGATAGGGTCATAGAGGGGAATAAAGATTTCAGCAAATTGGATTTTTGTTCTCAACAGTGGAAATAATTTAAGAAGCAGATAGTCTCTCACTCCAACTTCTCTTCCCTGTTCTCTGTCATATCACTGTAAAAATTCTCTCTATGAAAATTTCAATCTTTTTTCTTTGTAGTGTGTTTATTATCATCTTCACGAATTCTTTGACTTCACCACCTTTCTGGCACCACAACATTAGCCATTGAGATATTATTATAGATTCAGTTTTGCAATTTCATCCCCTTATCTCTATTTCCTCTGTCATTTCATAGTTTTAGTTCTTATTTTATCTTATGCTTGAAAACATTTGAAGCTTACAGTGTGTAACAGTTCCTTATTTTCTCAAATTTTTATCTAAGTGCCCTCAACTATCACTTTTTTTTAGAAAAGAAGTGAAATACATAACAGAACAATACACTGTAATAAATTGACCACTCATAATATTAAGTTCAACCTGAAATCCCTCCTCACTTAACAGAGACCATCTTTTATAATTCACAATGCTTTAGTCTGGGCAGGGTCAGTTTATCAATGATTTTTGGATGTTTTAAACCACATGAGATGAATACAATATAAGGTAAAATTGTTAATCTTGCAGAAGTTGTAGAATTTCCTGATGCTTAGGGGAGTTGGTGGTGGAGAACCTGAATCATATGAAAAGTAGTTGATTAATTAGCACCTGAGTTTGTTAATTTGGTAAGGATGATGATGAGACATACATGTTGAAAAGATAACTTTGCATATCAGAGTATTGTCAGAGGCCACTGGGAAAATTCATAATATTTTCAAATACTACAAAAAAAGATCATTTTTTCATAAAAGATGTGATACATGACGGCATCATATACTTCTGTCAGAAAATTTGCAATGAAGAAAATTAACACTTCAGTCATTTTAATTCTAACAATTTGTTCATGCTTACTAGTAGGTTAAAAAACTTTTTAGAAATAAAGTGAGGGCCGGCCCGGTGGCTTAGCGGTTAAGTGCGCGCGCTCCGATGCTGGTGGCCCGGGTTCGGATCCCGGGCGTGCACCGACGCACCGCTTCTCTGGCCACACTGGGGCCGCGTCCCACATGCAGCAACTAGAAGGATGTGCAACTACGACATACAACTATCTACTGGGGTTTTGGGGGGAAAAATAAATAAATAAATAAATAAATCTTAAAAAAAAAAAGAAAGAAAGTGATAAGTGATGTACTTGCTTAATTTTTAATTTTTTTTAGTAAGAAAACTTTTTCATATTTTTAAAAAATATTTATTTGTATTTATTTTATGCTGAATTTATTCCTGGGCCAAAGACTTTTTTTTTAATTAACTAACACCAATTCTTTTCAAACTCTTTCAAAACGTTGAAGAGGAGAGAATACCCCTAAAGTCATCCTATGGGATTAACACTACCCTGATATCAAAGCCAAAGACACTGAGAGAAAAGAAAACTATAGGTCAATATCTTTGATGAATATTGATATAAAAATCCTCCATAAAACAGTAATAAACTAAATTAATCAACATATTAAAAGGATTATACAGCATTTTTCAGTGGGATTTACTCCTGGAATAAAGGATGTTTCAACATATGAAAATGAATCAATGTAATAAACCACATTAACAGAATGAAGGAAAAAAACACATGATCATCTCAATGGATGCAGAAAAGGCGTTTGACAAAACTAAACATGCTTTCATGCTAAAACCACTAAAAAACCCCTCAGAGTAAAAGGAAACTACTTCAACATAATAAAAGCCATATATAGAAATCCACAGAGAACATCATATTCAAGGGTGAAGGAATGAAAGCTTTTTCTCTAAGATCAGGAACAAGGCAAGAAGGCCCATTTTCACCACTTCTATTCAACATGGTATTAGAAGTTCTAGCCAAGGCAAGTAGGCAAGAAAAAGAAAGAAATAGCATCCAAATTGGAAAGGAAGAAGTAATATTATATTTGTTTACAAATAATATCTTATATGCTGAAACCCCTAAAAATTCCACCAAAAATTTGTTAGAACTAGAAAATTCTGCAGAGCAGTGGGACACAAAATCAACATGCAAAAACCAGTTGTTCTTCTATACATTAATAATAAGTAATCTGAAAAAGAAATTTAAAAACTTTACATTTTTATTTACAATAGCATCAAAAAGAGTAAAATACTTAAGAATCAACTTACTCAAAGAGGTAAAAATTCCAGTGATGGTTTTGCAAAATTAGAAAAATCTATCCTAAAATTCATATGGACTCTCAAGGGACCCTGAATAACCAAAACAATCTAGAAAAAGAAGAACAAAGTTAGAGAACTCACACTTCCTGATTTCAAAACTTACTATAAAGTAATCAAAACAGTGTGGTATTGGCGTAAATACACACACTATACTAATGAAATAGCACAGAGACCCCAGAAATAAAACTTTGCGTATATGGTCCAATGATTTTTGACAAAGGTACAAAGATCATTCAAAGGAGAAAAGATCAGTTTTTCAACAAATGTTGTTGGGAAAACTGGATACCCACATGCAAAAGAATGAGGTTGGACCCTTACTTTACACCATATACAAAAATTAACTCAAAATGGATCAAAGATATAAATGTTAGAGTTGAAGCTATAAAATCCTTAGAAGAAAACACATGGTAAAAGCTGTGTGTCATTGGGTCCAAATGCCATTGTAACAATGATTTCTTTATGACACCAAAGACATAAGTAACAAAAAAAATAACAAATTTTACTTCATCAAAATGAAAAAGATTTCTGTATCACAAGATACTATCAACAGAGTAAAAAGGCAAACCATAGAAAGATTGAAAATATTTGCAAATCACAAATCTGATAAGGGATTAATATCTAGAATAAATAAAGAACATCTACAACTCAACAATAAAAAAACAACTCAATTTAAAAATGCACAAAGTACTTGAATAGACATTTCTCCAAAGAAGATATAAAATGAACAGGAAACACATGAAAAGATGCTCAACATCACTAAGTATCAGGAAAATGTGAAATAAAACCACAATGAGATACCTTTTCACACCCATTAGGATAGTTACTATCACAAAATCAGAACATAACAAGTGTTGGCAAGGATGTTGAGAAATTGGAACCCTTGTGCTCTGAGTGTGAGAATATAAAACTGTGGAAAACTGTGTGGCAGTTCCTTCAAAAATTAAAAATAGAATTACTATATGATCTAGAAATTCCACTTATGGGTTCTGAAATAATAAAAATCATATTTATCAGCCTCTGTGTCCAGTTCTTGGCACAGAGCTCCTAAAACCTTTGTAATTTCCCCAGTGATAAGAACACTAGGAGAATCTTTTGTTCTATTGAGGCAACTCTGGGTGGGCTCCTGGATGGCTCCTGGATGGGGGCTGGTCACCAGAAAGACCAAGCCCTGATTAGAAGCTTGGAATTTCTAGCCCTACCCCTTATCCTCCAGAGAGAGGAGAGGAGCTGGAAATTGAGTTAATAATTGATCATGCCTATGTGAGAGAGCCTCCATAAAAATCCCAAGAGAAGGCGGTTCAGAGAGCTTCCAGGTTGGCAATGACAAGGACTGCTTGGAGACTGGTGTACCTGGAGATGGCATGAAAGCTCTGTGTACCGTCTCCATACCTTTCCCTATGCACCACTTCCAACAGTCTGTTCTTGAATTATATCCTCTTATAATAAACTGGTGACCTAGTAAATGTTTCTCTGAGTTTTGTGAGCCACTCTAGCAAATTAATCAAACCCAAGGAGAAGGTTGTGGGAACCTCTGGTTTTTAGCCAGTAAGTCAGAAGTATAGGTAACAGCCTGGGCTTGTAACTGGCATCTGAAGTTGAGGTGAGGTTGGGTGGGTGTGCAGACTTATAGGACGGAGCCATCAACCTGTGGAATCTGATGTATCTCTGGGTTGTCAGCATCAAATTGAGTTGAATTATCTGGCGACCAGCTGGCATTCCAAGAATTGCTTGTTGGAGGTGTGGGGAAGCCTCCTACATGTGAAAAAGTGAATCTGAGAACACCATTTATGGGTATACACGCAAAAGAACTGAACGCAGAGGTATAAAGACATATATGTACACCCGTGTTCTTAACAGCATTATTCAAAATAGCCAGAAGCTGGAATCAAGCCAGGTGTCCATCAATGGACGAACTGACAAAAAAATGTGGTGTGTACACATAGTGGAATACTCTTCATCCTTAAAAAGGAAGGAATTCTGACACATGCTATGACATGGATGAACTTCGAGGACTTTATGCTAAGTGAAATAAAGCCAGTCACAAAAGGAAAAATACTGTATGATTCCACTCATATAAGGTACTTAGAGTAGTCAAATTTATAGGAATAGAAAGGAGAATGGTGGTTCCCAGGGGCAAGAGGGAGGGGTAACAGGGAATTGTTGCTTAATGGGCATAAAGTTTCAGTGCAATGTGAAAACAGTTCTGTGGAAGGTTGGAGGTTATGGCTACACAACTATGTGAATGTATTGAATGACACTGAACTGTACACTTAAAAATGGTGAAAATTTTATGTTATGCATATTTTATGACCATTAAAAAATTAATTATTATCAACAAATGAACAAACACTAGCTACATGCGATAGCATGGATGAATATCACAACCATAATGCTGCATAAAAGAAATTATATTCAAAAGACTATATATTTTATAATTCCATTTATATAAAATCCAAGAAAGAAACAAAACCGAGGTCTGGCTTCTAGTAATGGTGGAGTAGCCTGTTGAATTAACACTCTCACAGATAACAATGATAAAATCTGCACAAAATATTATATATATTTATACAGACTCGTGTGGCTATATGTAATACACATAAAATAAATGTGTATTTGTGTGTATGTATAAATCACTACCAAAAGCAAGCAGAACTGAGAGGGACTCTTCCTTTAAATGATGGGAATTGCACCAGGAGATATTTGCAAGCTTGAGTCTTTTGCCTCAAAGCATTCCAAAATCTGCACATGGCCTAGACAGGGGAAAAACTACAGTCTTACTTGTAATGTTAGAGGATGTATTTTTGGGCTGGCAGAGTAGCTGGAAAGTTAGGGGAGAAATTCTGGAAGGGAGGGAGACACAAAGAGGAAAATCGCAAAATATATATGTAAGTCTCTCCCCCACACACTCCAAATTGGCAGATCTTTGAACAACACACATGCAGGGTAGGCCCCAGAAGGCCTAGTGTAAAAATAGCAGTTGGAAGATGAAAGAACTAAACTAGGATTTCAGTTATGCCCACTGTAAATGAGATAGGATTGGAATTTCAGTCTAGCCAAGTTGATTCCCTGCTAGAAAAATAACAAAACTCTTCCAAGGAATACAATAGAATCCGGAGCCTCTATACCTATCTTTCATGATTTCCAGTACACAATTTAAAAGAAGCACGAGATTTGACAAAATAGGAAAATGTAATCCATATGTGACCAAAAGCAGGCAGTAGAAACTCTCCCCAATGTGTTCTAATTAGCAGTCAAGAATACGAAAGCAGTTATTATAAAGATGATCATGATGGTAAAGAAAAATATTCCCATAGTGAATGAACAGATGTGGGAACTCAGCAGAGAAGTGGAAATTACACAAAAGAACCAAATAGGAAGATGAAATAAAAAAAAATACTTTTGAGTTTACCGGTAGATTAGAAATAGTAGAAAAAACATGAAGATGCAGCAATAGAAATTATCCAGTCTGAAGAAAAGAATGTAAAAATTTTGAAGAAAAATGAAGAGAGCCTTATGACCTGTGAGATGATTGAGTCCCAAGCAGAGAGGGGAGAGACAGAAAAATGAAATGAGGCAGAAAGGCAAATCAATAAGTAATAGCATAAAACTTCCAAAATTTGTTGGAAAATCTAAAATTTTAGATCCCAGAAATTCAGCAAACCCACAAAATAAAATATAAAAGAAAAGCATACTTAGGTACACGATGGTCAAGCTACTAAAATCCAAAGATAAATAGAAATTCTTAAAAGCATCAGGGAAATACACACATACAGTGGAAGACATTACATACAGGGAGAAATATTGTGAATGATGGATGATGTACTATCAAAAACAAAAGAGACAACTCAACAACAAAATGACATCATTCAAGTGCAGAAAGAAAACCCAAAAGTCAACACAAAATTCTATATTTAGCAGAACTCACTTTCAAAAAGGAAGTAGAAGCCATAATAAGATACTGCACGCCTATTAAATGGCTGAAATAAAAAATAAAATTGCAAATACGACGTGCTGGTGAGGACTAGGAGCAATTAGAACTGGGAATGCAACATGATAGTTGCATTCAGAAAACAGTTGAGCAGGTTCTTATAAAGCTAAACATACACTTATTATATGACTCAGATATCCCACTCCTAGGTATTTACTGAAGAAAATTGAAAACTAATGTTTAAACAAAAATCTTTGTGGGAATCATTATAGCCATTTTATTCATAATTGCCAAAAGCTGGAAATAAACTAAATGTCCTTCATCAGGTGACTGGAGAAAGAAACTGTGTTGCATTGGTACATTATAATACTACTTGGCAATAAAAAGGATAAACTCTTTTTTTTGTGTGTGAGGAAGATAAGCCCTGAGCTAACATCCAGTGCCAATCCTCCTCCTTTTTCCCCCCAAAGCCCCAGTAGATAGTTGTATGTCATATTTGCACACCCTTCTAGTTGATGTATGTGGAACACGACCTCAGCATGGCCTGAGAAGCGATGTGTCAGTGCGCACCATGGATCTGAATCTGTGCCGCCAGTAGGGGAGCACACGCACTCAACCGCTAAGCCATGGGTCGGTCCCAGGATAAACTCTTGATTCACACAACAACATGGATGAATCTTGGCTGCATTTCTCTAAGTGAAGGAAGCCAGATTCAAAAGGCTATATAGAATATGATTCCATTTATATGACTTTCTAGAAAAGGCAGAATTACAGGGATGGAAAATGATCAGTGGTTGCCAAGGGATGGAGTAGGGGAAGGGGTTGAATACAAAGGGATAGCATGAGAGAACTTTGGGAGTGAAAAACACAGCTCTGTATGGTACTGTGGACATGTATGCATGACCATAAAGTCAAAACCCATAGAACTGTACACAGCAAAGAGTGAATTTTACTCTGCAAATTTTAAAAATCAATCAGGATGCTGGGGAACCCAGATGGAATGCAGTGACAAATGAATCTCACTGTATTACAAGCATGTGACATAACCATACAGAAGGAGTGGGGATGAAAGGTCCTGACCTAAGTTACTTTGGAAGACAGTGTTTTGACGGGATACTGTAAAACTAAAGTACTGGACATAAACACTGTACTCTAGGTGGTCAATTTGTTTTTCATAAGAGTATGGATTAGCAATTCTGAAACTAGTTGACACAGTAAACATATTGTAGCTAACTGGAGTTAGGTTTCTCACTGTTGGTGAAAGAAGTTACAAATAAACAAAAGGAGAATGCTAGAATAAACCCAGTGGTGCTGGCTTGGAGTTGGAAGTATCAGTATGAATCCATGTCTCTTTTAATATATCTATCAAAAAAGATAGATAGATTGATAGATCGATAGACAGATGCGTATACTTGAGTTTATATTCATAGATATATTTCCAAGCTCTGCTGAGAGGGACTAGAAGCAGTGACACTCTAATATTAATGAGCACATCTAGCTCCCAGATCTTGTTTTCTAAATATCATTCTCCAATAAAAAGAACCAGGTTTTCTTGGAGAAATGGCTAATTCTAGGGCTGGAGATAGAAAATACAAAATGAGCCTGGATCATCTTGTAGTGCCAGAAAGTAGGAAAGTGCTTTAAAACACACACAAACACACACACACACACACACACACACACACAGAAAATGATGGGACGTGTCAAAATGAATCAGTCTAAAAGACTTCCCAATGACTCAAGCTGGAAAACTGTGAGCAACAAAATAAATAATGGTAGCATTGGATTATTACCCAGAGACTAAAATAAATATCCACGAGGCTATACTGATATAAAAAAGATTAAATAAGAAAGGAAGGGAAGGAAGAAAGAAAAAAGGGAAAAAAAAGAATGAGAGAAAGAGAGAAAGAAAGGAAGAAGGAAAGGAGAGGGAGGGTGGGGAATCTTCCTCACAGAGTTCCAAATAATAAATGCGCTAGACAGCATGAAATTGAAAATCGCCACTAGAACGCTACAGTAATAATTACTGTTGGAAAGATTGACTGATGAATGCAAAAACGGGAGGAAACTTAAAGAAGAAACAGTACAATTGCAGAGTCTCAAAGCATTTCCTTCCAAACACTTAACTTATTTCTCTTATTTCTTTAAAATACCTATGACTATTTAAAGCAAAAATTATAACACTGTATTGTGGGATTTATAACATGGGTGGATGTAAAATTTATGACAACAATAGCACAAAGGACAGACAGACGTAGATGGAACCGTTCTGTAGCAAGTCTTCCATATTTTACATTGATTAAACTGGTGAACTATTAAGTCTAGGTAGGCTGTGATATGTTAAAGATGCATATTGTAATCTGGACCAACCAGTAAAAATCCAAAGGTGTGTCACTTAAATGCTAATAAAGGAATTAAACAGCATACCAAAAAACGTTTGTACAAGACTGTTCACAGGAGATGACCTGCACGTCCCCAGGAGCAAGATGAGCGCACTTTGGGGCATCCACAGAGCAGAACGTCCTCAGCCGTGCCAAGGAGCAAACGCTGACACACACATGCTGAGAGAGACTCATCAACGTCGTGCTGAGGGAGGCAAGCTGGACAGAAACCAACACACATGGGATGATTTCAGCCAAGATGAACCTATGCTGAAAAAACCAGAACAGGGGTTGCATCGGGGGAAGGAAAAAATTGTCTGGGAAGGAACAGGAAGGAGTTTTCTGGGGGTGATGGAACTATCCTATTCTTAAAGGGATGAAAGTTATATGGGCATGTTTATTTGCCAAAACTGTACGGTTGAGATTTGTGCCTTTCAGTGTGCACACATCTTACTCACCACACACGCACAAAGGCTTAAAAGAATAATAAAGTGAGGTGAGAATGGGATGGAGTGTGGATGAAACAAAAATAGCAGATGATTAGTAGTTGTTGAAGCTGGGTGATGGGCCTACTATGCTATTTTGCTTATTTTGTATATTGTTTAAATTGTTCTGTAATAAAACACTTGTATAAGAAGACAAACTCGATATACAGTGTTCACTGGTAAGATATCAGTTACCTTTGGGGAGGAAATAGGGAGAAAGGGATTGTCGGGGCCTGAGTAAAGCTGGTGTTAGTTCTTGGTCACACAAGTGTGTTCACTTTGTAATAATTCTTTGAGATTTACGTGGATGACTTCTGCATATATTTCTGTACGCATGTTATACATCAATAAACATTTTAAATCCTGCATATTTGCACAAAGATACTAAGTCAATATCTTAGAATAACAGCAGTGTTTTGTTTTAAAGTGGAACACATTCACTCATGACACCATTAGATGGATTTTAATACTCCCAAGTATCTATTAATGCCCTCATCCCTGCGTGGCTCCTGGGTCTTTCCATTTTTGCCTCAGTTTTGTAAGTGGCATGGATTTGAGTTTTTATGATGCCATCTTTCTCCAGCAAGGTCCACCCCCACCACGATGCTCACCAAGGCCTCGACACCTAGCACAGTGCCGTGTTCACAGCATGCACTGAAGACCTGTGAGACTGGGTTGGATGAGGAACAAAATGAGGAGCTCATGATGTTCGTAACTTATGTCTAGGTGCCATATTGTGACTTAGGAAATTGGTAGAGTTTTTCGATAGCTTTGCTATGCCTTCTAATTTTTCCTATTTAAAACAATGGGAAATAGGGTCTCAGAGTTCTTTCTCAGAGAAAGTCTGACATTTCAGGCACAGATTACTGACAATTATTAATGGCATATGACTTTCCCACCTCATCTTAGTGTTAAGTTTTTAATTCCTTACCTTGGAAATGACCTAACATTTCTTCTTCCAAATCTTGTAGTAATACCGATGCTCCAGAAAGTCAGGCCACAGATATTCTGCTGTTGTGCGTCCTCCCTGCAAAGAAGTGGAGCTGTGCATCCACCAGTCTAAGAAGTGTGTGGTGCTGTAGTATTTGGAGTCAATCAGAAAAGCTAAATGGAAAAACGACTTCAGAGAATTATCACCATAACCCCCCACAGCAACAAATTATTTTGTGATTCTGAGGGTATATTTAAACAAGGATATTAAAACTAGTTCCCAAGGAGCCAGCCCTATAGTAGAGCAGAAATTGCATATTACCTTCCTGCACAAACTTGCCTAACATTGTGGGAAGGACCAAAGGGAAGTTTCGGTGTTGTTGCCTATGTTAACGAGGCCAAGAGGTCCACACTGGGATAAGGAAGTCCAGTGAACCAGCCTGTGTGCAGCGTGGGAAAAGGGACATGTGTGTGGTCCCCTGAAGTGGCTTAGGGGTCACTTACCAGTGCACCTGAGTTTCCTGTCTGTATAATGCAGGAATTGGGGCTGTCCAATGTGATGTTTTCTCCTTTTTATGACATGGCTCAGGGCAGTCCTTCTAAGACTCCTGACCAAGGTATGGGCCCTTCAGGCAGATTGGGTCCAAAGGGAGGATCTCTGCAGCGACCCTGACCACGGGTCCAGAGCGAGGATCATGGCAGCCTGGAGGGATGGGGGGATGGTAGGACAGTGGCCTTGAAAAGGCAAATTCCAGGATCCCAGGCACCTGGTAGTTCCATTTTAGATATTGAATTCACATTTCAAATACTGGCCAGGGAGCTTCCACCAGGGCTGCAAGCAACCTCAGCAATAGCCAGGCTGGTGAGCCCCACCCCTACCTGAGTACTGGCCTCAAGGGATGCAGCCCAACCACACTGCGCATACTCTGGGGGGTGGTCAGGGCATGGAGAATGGGCGTGGTATAGAGAAGAGGGTTGGATGGAGAATCAGAGGCGTGGAGCCCAGGGCCCGAGAGACAAGGCACGAGTTGGGGCCACGAGCTGTGCAGGCTGGGAGCTTTTCTCTCTTAACCGCTCCCAGCTGGCAACCCGTAGGGCTGCAGGACTAGAACTCCCAGGAGGCTCTGGGCACGAGGCCGTGCCTAGCTCTGGGGGGAGGAACAGGGCAATGTGAGCTTGGCCGAGGGCCAAACCCCCTTTGAATCAGGACTCTGGCCCTGCACCCGCTCCAACAGGACTGAGTCCCGGAGGGAATGTGACAGGACGAGAGGGACCAGGGAGTTAGGAGGGTGTGGCGGCTGCATGGGCAGCCGCGGGCCTGCAACGTGCAACTGCTTTTGTCCAAAATTGAAGCTGGACTGGCGCCTCTTCCCCACCACCTCCCTCCGTTGCTTGATTCCTCCTCCCACCTGCATGCCTGTGGGTCTTTCCACAGCCTCCTACCTAGTCCAAGGCCAGGTGCTTCTCTAAAGTGCTTATGGGAACTGGTTTGACATCCCAGAAACTTTCCAGTTTGCCTGCTGCCCTCTGCCATCTCCAGCCAAAGTGCCATCATTTCATCAGCTTTGGGGAGACATTCGCCCTTGTGGCCCCTCTTGCAAGCACAACTTAAGAGTTTGCAGGGTGGTAGCATTGGCTGTTGCTTGCCTTTTTCACAGGTGTGGAAGTTGAGGCATCCTCGGGGTTAATCATTGGTTTCCCCAGGATCTGCTAAGAGCAAAGGGGAACAACACAATTCCCAGGCAAGTATCTAGTAAGCCGTTTTCACTAACCCATTCCAGTGCAGAGGCCTCCCAAACAGCATCCTTAAGATGAGAATAGCTTAAGCATTTTGCCCTTTAGATTGATCACCTAATCTCAGCTCAGGCCTGAGTGGCCAGTCTCTCAGGGACATGAGTGATGACTCTGATCCTTCAGGAAGAGACCGGTGGTCCAGCTTTGGGAGAGGCGTGTTCATGGTAGACAGCACCTGGGCAGCATTTGAAACCCGTCAGCTTTAACATCTCTGCTTGGGATTCTGGCAAGTTTCCGGGATAAACATGCCCAGGAATAGTCAAATGTACCGTATTCTTTAAAAATTGATTAGAGTAGTGAAAGGAACAGAGCATAAAATATCCTGATTATTTGCAAAAGATGAAATGCAAGCAAGACCTTCTTGTTAATTTTTTTCTCCTCATTCTCTTGGCTGTACTATACGCTTGAATGCAGAAACAAAAAATTTGAATTGCCAAGTTATCTTTTCCTGAGATTGGTAAATTAACTTAAAAGTCTTATTGAAACCTGTGGAGGAATGGTTAGCAGCTTTCATGATTCATGTCCTCCCTAAAAACCTGGGTGCTGATCTACATGAAAAAAAGTCCTTGTTTATATTACACACCCCAATAGGTTACATTTCCGATTCCTGAATGTGGGATGTCATCAAAACAACTGAAAAAAGCTGGTCATGGAAACTGGACCCTGTCACTATGTGAAGAATTTACCTCTTTATGAATTAATGACTCGAATTCTTTAACATTTTTGTAAAGAACAGACGAGAAACTCTGCAGTGTCTCTGAGTGTGGCAAGACGGGGAATTCTCCTTAGACCACATCCTCGAGTTCTTCTCTCGTGTTCAATAGACCCGGGTGATAGTCCGTGTGGTCAGGTGCAGCGCCGCTCCCCCAGCCCCCAGTGTTCCATCCTACTCTGGCCTGTGACCTCTTCAGGGGGTTCTGATGACACTCATCCACAAGGGTTGGAAGGAGACATTGTAACATGAGGATATTCATCATCTTAAAACAACGATTAATGGAGAAGAAAGTCTCGGGTTCTGTGTGCTCCGATGCAACTGCTGTTGGGGTGTGGCTTCAGTGACCACTGTGCTCCCAGCAGTCCCCACAATGGCTGTCTCAGACATTTGATCTCCTGGTGCAACCACAGCAGCTGTTGACAGAGCTGAGCGCTCGTGGTTCAGTGTCTTCCGTCAGATTTTGTGGCTCTGACCCTTCTATGCTCACCCCCTTCCCATTCCTATCTGCTGAGTTGATTGCTTTGTAGTTGTTTCCTAGGAGCCACTGTGTGTAACTGGATTTCACAGTGTCTTTAGAGACCCATCTTCACTACACGAGTCACTGTACAACAGTGACTTATCCTGGTGTAGCCCGTGTTCATCATCTCCAGTGGAGCTGTGAAGAACCCTGCTTACTAGTACCCTGTCTCATTCTCATGCTGCTGGGGCTGCTTATGAAGTTGAGCATCCCGTCTTTGGTCTCATTGCCATTATTCTTTTCATCGATTATTTTGAAGTCGGATATGACTTTGTTAATAATGTGGACACTTGCTGTCACAGGAACTTTTATGTAACTTCCCCAACAGCTCTGTGAAGTAGTCCTGTGATCCCCATTTTACAGGGGGGGACACTGAAGCTCAGAGAGATGGAGTAGCTTCCTTCACGTCACACAATTTCTCGGTATATTTTGTGTCTCCACCTGGAGCTCCGCTTCTCAGGTGAGTGCACTTAGGTGGTGTTCCACTTTATGCCTCTCTGCCAGTCTCCCCAAAGGCACACGCCCCATCCTGAGTCCATTGTCTGCTTGATGGCAGTCACCCTGCACAAACAGTCTCCGGGCAGGGATTGGACTAGCGGGGCGTGGTCCTCCGGCTTACTCTGGGCAGGTACTAGGTTCATGGCGAGAGCTGGAGCAGTGGAAGATACTGACCGTCACTCACCTGGAAGGTTTGTTATGTAGAAATACTCCACTGACTTTTTGCAGGTGTCATGTCTTCTTTGTCTTCATTGCTCCTCTGGGCATTCTCCTACAGTCCATGCTGTGCAGTAACATAGAGTACAGAGACTGGTGAACATAATACTGTTGCCATGCACCAAATGGTCACATCACTCATTTTTCTAATTATGAAACAAATACACACTGTAAAAAAGTCAAATTGCACTGATCTATGTAGAGTAAAGTGAAACATTCCCCTTTCATCCCCTTCCCTGCAAACTCACTCTCCTACTCAGAAGAAACTATTGTTAAGAGGTTGTGGCTTATTCTTCTGGAAATTTCTTATGAATTTATAAATACACAAAATTTTTTTTAAACATAAATTACATAACTACATCGTTTGCAATTTGCTGTTTCCTAAACCATATATCATAGACCTCTCTCCTTATCAGTGCACATCACTCTAACTTACCTTTTTAGAAGTTTTAGAGGTATTCCAAAGAATAGGAATACCATGATCTGTTTATATCTTCTTTGATAGCAAAGGGATTACATCCAGTTTCACTATTATACATAATGCTGCTATAAGATCCTTGTATGGAATTTATTACACTGCTTTCAACTGCTCAATATGCTTTGTTTCCTTTTAGTCAGAGACTATGATATATTTTTAACACTTTTACGGGAATTATTTTATAGGGAAATTAATTTTATCACTGAATAACGACATTTATGCGGAAGCTGGACTTCAAGGTCATCCATGTCAGTATTCTGGAGAAAAATAATGAAACTTAGAAGGTATTATGCTTGCTCCATCACATTCTAACAAGTCATGTTAACAATGTGAGTTGAATCTTTGAATAGCCTCTACTTTCTCTGTTCAGATGAACGATGACTTTTTCTTGTCTTGAAAACTTCTGACTCCAAGAGCTCTCAGTTGGGTTTCAGAGAGGGTAAGATATTGGTGTTGTATCCATTTCTCTTCAGCTGTAGGCTGCGTCTTCTAAAGATCATAGAATTGATCATGGTCCAATCGATATATGTGATTTGGTTCAAAAATTCAAAGTAATGAACTCAACATAGGACTCTATATCTTTTGTTCTTAATAGAGAATTTCCTTTGATATCCTTAAGTCTCTGTGATTACTAGTAAAAACTCACCTATGGGTGAAGAGATGTGGTTCTGCTGACAATGTCTGGCTTGAACATCCATAGTTAAGCCTGCCACATCTGTAGGTAGGTTAGACTTGACCTCTTGATGACCTCTGCCCTTGGTCTTTGACCTGGGAAAAATAAGAATTTAAAAAAGCTGCTGTTATTAGCACTCAATGCTAGAAACGCCCATTAAAGAGTGAGTTTGGTTTGGTAAACCAAAGGGAGTATAAGCAGAACAAAGTCACTAATATCTATAAAATTTCAAAAAATTCTAATTTTTAAAAATATAACTCTGTTTTTGCCACACTGCAAACTGTGTATATATGAATGACGTATCCCTCTGTCCATTTCTTAAGTTATTTCCATTGATTTGATGGATTTATCTTCAAACCCGGATTCCAAGTGTGAAAGGACATCTTGGTCCTTCAAAAAAAAGAAACCATTGAGATTTAATTTTCCTTTAGCTCGGCATCCCAAAGGTTTGAGGAATAAATGATCGTGTAATGATACAATGATTTTGAAATCTAATTGTTAATTAGAGGGGTGTAAGAGATGATCGAATGGTGGTTCATCACCATGGTCAAGGGTATTGTACACATGGACATGTAAACACGATTCAGGAAGCTGCTTCAGCACCGTGACATCACTGAGAACCACAGTGCAGGGGGATCTAGGCACAAAGCCGTCTGCCTCGATCTCCTGGGTTACATGTAGATCCAGGTGTCTTGACAGTGGCTTCAGAGAAGCTAACTTTTATCTATTTCTCCCCTTCCTTATCTCCAGTTTACCTCAAACACTCCTGACTACCATATTTTAAAGTAAGACCAATTATAGTTATCTATGTGAGATTCTTGTTTATTATTAGAGAGTGATAATCAAGGATACCATCAAATATCATTTAATTGACCTAATTAAATTTGTTGTACCTTATAATTGATTAGAACACTACGTTTAGTTGAGCGTTTGATATTCACCAAGTGTGTTAATCTGCTTACAACTGCTATGTGCCTGACTCCTCGTAGAAGTGTATCTTTGGCCCATCACAAGATTTTAATGACTCAAATCATCATAAATTAAGATAATGTACTGTCTTTTGGATGATAGGGAGACATATGGGTCCATTTTGGAAATATGCCCATCTGTCTTTGCTGCCCATGGGAAGTTGCTGGTTACTAGGTCTCCAGGTGGTTTGCACAAGCCCTAGGTCTGTAATAGCTTGGTGCCTCTCCTTCTACTTGGGGTAGAAATAAAAGAGATCAGAGAGACTTATTAAAGTTTTGGTTGCATGAAGCCTTCTATGAAGACCATCCATGCATATTGTTCTGGATAGCTCTCTGTTCCTAAGACTGCTAGTTACTTAAAGGGCTTGTCGGGAACTGTGAAAGGTCTGATATTTTACCTTTCCTGCAAGCTAATAAGTTAGCCTACAATGGTTTTACAGATGCTGGCAAAAGACAGGAGACCCATGGGTCAGAGACAAAGGACTTAATGACACAGCAACAGCAGTGGCCAGAGTATCAGCATTGGCACTGGTTCACTAAATCCCACTTCCTACAGGGTGATACACAGTGGGCCAGGTGACATGCAGAGGGTTGCAAGATCTCAGAGCCTAAGGAATTCAAATCTTTGATAACGGGCAGGATGTCTGCTAACCTTTGCCCTGGGGGGGGTGTTATTTTTATTATACTGGGCAGTAAGCAAGCCTACCCTTTGCTCCAAAGGAGGCCACTATTTCTATCTTCCAAGCCTCCCAGCTCTACACACATCCTTGAAAAGATAACCTGGTCTTACTGGCTTTCAAAGATAAACTTGAATGAGACTTGATCATCATTCAGTTCTTCTGTTTCCTTTATTGAGATTGTGCAAATATGCTCTTTTCTCTGTAAAGTTCATTAACTTTATTCATAAATAAGGGATGTTTTTGGTTTTATTTATTAAGTTGAATTTGTCTTATTAGAGGAAATGATGATACTGTTATGGGTTGGATCTGAAAGTATGCTTTTCCAGGAAAAATGGGAAAGAAGATCAGTGCTCACAGAACTTTGCCACAAGGAGCTGACAGCAACTTAAATTATTTTAATTTGAATAGTGTTTTGTACATCTTTCTTCCATTTACTTCATCCTCTCTGCTTCCTGTAACTCTCATATGGGAATGGGGCACTTTCAGGGATTCACTGAACTCATTTACAATATTCAAATGGTTTTGTTTTTTGTGTTTTTTTTATTGAGGTAAAGTTGACATACAATATTATATCAGTTTAGGGGTACAACGTAATGATTCAATGTTTGAGTATATATTGAAACGATCACCACAATAAGTCCAGTTAACATCCGTCCCCATACATAGTTACAAATGTTTTTGTCTTGTGATGAGGACATGGCATATTTCAAGGTGCAGAAGACTCAACGATGGTGTCATACTTTTCTATATACAGCTTGATGAATTTGGACATAAGTATACACCCTTGAGACTGTCACCACCATCAAGGCCACAAACATATCCATCACCTTCCAAAGTTTTCTCTCACCTCCTTTATTACTATCATTCTGTGGTAAGAACTCTTAGTATCTACTCTGGTAGCAAATGTGACGTATGCAATAGAGTTTTGTTAGCTGAAGGCACTACGCCACATCCTACATCTCCAGAACTTATTTATCTTGATAACTGAAACTTTGTATCCTTTGACAATCAGCTCCCCATTTCTCCATCTCCCCAGCCCCTGTCAACCACCATTCTAACCTCTGCTTGTATGAATTTCACAATTTTAGATTCCACATATAAGTATTTGTCTTTCTCTGTCTACCTTATTTCACTTAGCATAATATCTTCTAGGTCCCTCATGTTGTCAAAAATGGCAGTAATTCCTTCTTTTTTCAAGGTTGAAGAATATTCCATTTCTTTATCCATTCATCATCAGCGACGTTTAGGTTACTTCCATATCTTCACTATTGTGAATTAGCTGCAAGGAACATTAGAGTACAGGTATCTTTTTGAGACCCTGATTTCAATTCCTGTGTGTATATACCAGAAGTGGGATTGCTGGATCATATGCTAGTTTTCTTTTTTGGAGGAACCTCCATACTGTTTTTCATAATGGCTGTACTAGTTTACATTCCCATAAGGGTTCCTTTTATTTACATCTTCACCAATATTCGTCATTTTTAGTTTTTCTGATAATCGCCATCTTAACAGGTGTGAAGTGATAGCTCATTGTGGTTTTGATTCGTATTCCCTGATGATTAGCGATGCCAAACACCTTTTCATAGACCTATTGGCCACTTGTATGTCTTCATTGGAAAAAGTCTATTGTGGTCCCTTGCCCATTTTATAAATTGATTTGTCTTTTTGTTATTGAGCCAACACAAAAAAAGGAGAACAAAATTTCCAGGCATTATGGATGCTTCCCAGTTGATGCAGATGGTTTTGTGTTTACAGTGGTACCAAAAGATCATGTTTCGTGTTTTTTCTTCGGCTTGTTATAAGACCCGCAGTAGCTGCAGCATGGCAGATAATCGGGATCTTCTGGGTTTGGAGGTTTACAAAATAAATGGGTGGTAAGGATTTTTTTATTTTTCCAAGGAAGTTATTGTGATCATTGTCCATGGAATCCAGGATTAGATAGGTGGAGGAGAAAATTAAGGTCAGGAATGGTGATCTGGCATTACTTCTGATCTTGAGGGACAGGTATTTACTGCATGAGTGTTTGAATAAAAATATTAGAGATCAGGAATTTGTGGTGGGTGACTATGTTTTCTGAATTATTTACTTTTGAACACAACCACTTGGATTATGTGAACATCTGGGATATGGGAGTAAGTCGTTAGCAGGGGGTGGTTGATAATATCACTATTGATTTAACCTCTATGAACACCAAGTGGTCAATGGATTAAGCAAATGAGTAGACAGAAAACACAGAAATGGTAAAAATTGGGATTTAGTAAAGGACTGGGGACTGACTGTCCTGAGGGGGAGTGCCAGGACTTGTGCGGTTGAGAGTGACAAGGACAAGAAGAGAATAGAATCACACTCAAACAAGGAGGGGGTGTTAACAGGATGGAGGGGGAGAAATTATCTGGAGCAGCTTTGAGTTTTGACCTTGAGCTTTCTGTTCTTGATGCAAATCTGCCTGATGACATCCTGGGACACAGGTCAGATCTATCCCCAGGGGATCGAGGGAGGGTAGAAGTACAAAACAGCCAGGATAATTGTCCTAAAAAGGCAGGCTTCCTTTATCATTTGACCCACTTTCATGATTGGTTTATCTAGGGTAAGAGGAAAAGAAAGATGATAAGAAGGATGATAGTCACGTCTTCGCAGACGTGGTGAACACAGAAGGAGCAGCAGGGGCCTGGCTTCCTGAGGACAGGTTTAGGCTGAGGGCTAAACCCACCGCAACAGCCTGGAAGAAGCTACATCCAGCAGGATAGACGAGCACGGAAGCCAGAGACCTGCTGATGGCACCAGCTCGGCAACTCCTCCTGGAACAGCCCAGCCAACACCACTGTGTCCCATGACCAGGGCCTCCTGCCCAAAAATGGCACCCTGTTGCCCATGGGCTGAACAGATCCCTCTGCTTGTTAACCTGGACAAGATAGATGGGAATGTTTCAGAGAAAGTTCAAGTGAGAAACTATCAAAACCACAGCCCACTCAGTCCCCCTGCCACGCACTCCTCTCCTCTCTTTCCAGACCCACAGCCTCCACTCTATCTTGGTCATCAGTTCTCTGCTCAAGGACTCGTCTTGGCTATAGAGCTCCTTAAGTTTTTCAGAGCTTTACCTGAGGGGAGGGGAAAGAGGGAAGGATAAATTTAGGGATAATGTGAGGAGTCTGAGTGCAAATCCCTTTTCTTTGACAACCCAAGAGATTCAACCTGCCTGGAGGAGTGTTCTCACTGGGCTCCTCTGAGCGCTAAGGTCTCATGGGACTGAGAGGGGACTCTCCTGTTGGTCACTGGGGTCTCCACTCCCCAGCTCTACAGAGCAGCTCTGTTTTGACCACTATGAGTTTCAACTGACCATAGAGTTCTGTTGCTATAAACACTTGAAAATCTCCAATGTGGCTCAACCCAGTACCTGACATTTAGGGAAACTGAGTCCTGAAGCAGAACTGGTTCACTAAGGACACCAGGAGACTTAGAGACCAACTGCCGATGCCCAGGCCCTGTCCCCAGCATTTGCTGCCTCCCAGGAGTTCCCAGCTGACTGAGGTGCCAATGGCAGTCATACAGGAGATCCCCCATCCATCCTGGTCCTCCTATGGAGAGAGGCTTACCCACGGGGAATCTTCCCCCGATGTGTTCTTCAGGTGGCTTGTGGAAGTTTTCTGCAGAGCAGAGATGACAGTGCAGGGCGAGGAGAAGTTCTTCCAGATCTCGCACTCTTGGGGAAGGGAAAAGAATGAGGTGTGAGGTTGGGCACTGGAGCCCCGCTTGCTCTAGTTTCAGTCCCTTCTATTTAAATCTCCCCTCCTGGATGAGACAGATGCTCAGGGAGCCCCAGAAGGACATTTAGGACTCAGAGAGTAACACTCACAAGGAGGAGGAGTTTAGCTCAACCCAGGGAATTAGACAGGTAGGAAGTGAGCATCCTCCCACTGGGACCTGGAGTCAAGGTCAGTGGGCCCCTGGCAGGAAGGGCCTGGGGACTTGCAGGAGCTTAGACCACACACTGCAATCCTGGGAGCTGATAAAGGTGGAGAGGCAGTTCCCAAGTCTCCAGAGAGGGGCTCCACTGGGCCTCCCACAGCGCGCCTGGGCCACCTGGACCCAGTGCTCTACCACCCTCGCCCTGTCCTGGGCTGTCATGCTCACGTCCCTGAGGCAGGTGGTGATGACGAGGCTGGCCACCCTTCTGAACTGGTCGATGGTGGCCTGGATGGTGGGTGTCTAGTGCTCACTGCCAGGCTTGTTCTTCTTGTGCCAGGTGGATCCCAGGCACTGAGAGGGCACCACCTTCCAGAAGAGCTCCTGGGGAACAGGGGGAATGTCATCCAGCCCTGCCACAGGCCACCTCTGTGTCCACAGCCCCTAAAGTCCGACACAGGTGTCACAGTTTAGAGCTGGAGCTCAGGAAGCTCAGGATGTGGCCTGAGCCTTGTGAGAGTCCCTGGGTTTTCTTCTCTGTCCACCGAGGGTGCCCAGCACAGGATGACCCAGGACCCAATCCCGGAAGGGAAGGGAGAGGGGCATTTGCACCCAGCCCATCCTGGCTAACTCCAAGCTCCAGATGGTGGCTCAACTCTGCTCATGTCAAGGAGGCATCTTCCACCACCTTGATCTCCTCTCTAATCCCACTCCCCATTCTGATGCACATTCCCCCATGGCAGCTACAACCACTGGCCTTGTCTGTCTCCCTTGTAGTGAAGCACACATCAGGTGTCAAGTCCTGAGGCTGTTGAGCCTCCTGAGGAGACGGCAGGGCCACCGTAGACCTGGCTGCACACAGTGAGTTCCCCTCCACCACTGATGGGCCAGGCCCTGTCCAGCTTTCCATCTCTTCTACCTCATGGAGCTGGCACAGCCACTCTGTGCAGCAGGTCCTGTTAGTGTCCACCTCTACGATCTGCAGGTGGACAGCAAAGGCTTGGGGGTTCCGGAAGTTGCCCAGGTCATATGGTTGGTAAGGGGTGGAGCTGGGATTTGGGCCCAGATCATGGGAGTCTGGATCAGGTCTGGGACAACGATGGCAGAGGGAAGGCCTGTTCCACCCCGCCCTGAGAGCCCAGCTGCTCACCGCATCCATCACGGTCAACCGCTCTACCACCTGCTTAGGAGAGAAGGCCGTGAGGTTGGGCTTCTTCTCACGCTCCTTAACAGCCACAGGTGGAGACAGACTTCCCACTAGAAATGATGGTCCAGGTGACTCCAGCTCAGCAGCTCCCACTCCTGCTGGAGCCGATGTTGGCCCTTGCTCCAGCTCCAACACTGCTGATGGAGGGGACGCTGGCTCCAACGCTAGAAGGGGTGATGTCAACGGAGCTGTAGCCAGCTCTACCTCCACCACTGCCCACTGCTCTGCTTCTGCCACTGGCTAGAGCTCTGCAGCTGGCGCTACAGTGGGATAAAGAGAAAGATTCACCCACATAGCTGACTGTCCATGTGTCCCTCTAAACACAGGAAAGATCCCACTTCCCTTCCAGGAATATGCAGCCTGCAGTCCCCCTTACCCTCTGCCTCTGCCTCAGTGACCTCCAGAAGCTCACACCAGGCAAAGGTAAGAGGGTCATGGTAGCTCAGCTCCGAACCAGGCAAGGTTACCTGCATGTACATCCCCTTTAGCTTGAAAAAGGGACAGCCCCAGTCTGGTCATGCCCTAGTTCTGCTCCAACCTGGTTATCTCAAGGTCCTGAGTGTGGAGACCCTCTGGTCCTGCTCTCATCTCAGAGCAGCACTGGATGGTGTTTGTGGCCTCAGGCACCTTCCCCTTGCCTAGTGAGTTGGTGAAATTGAAACCATTGGGCAGCTCCTCGATGACCTTCTGATTGGAGTTCTGCAATGACTGCTCTGGAGCTGGGCCAGAAGGAATCAGGGGCTGCCTGCACACTGCCACTGGGGTCAACCCCCAAGAGAAAGTCTGCTCCTCAGTTCAGGCACAGAGGGACATCCCTGCAAAGAACTGTGGTCAGGCAGGAAAAGAGATGAAACCTCTATGGCTCAGTAACTTAAGAGTAGAGGAGCTCACCTTCTCATGCTGCCAGCCATGACCTGGGCTATGAACATGACAGGCCCACCATGCTTCCGACACCTAACAACCAGCTCCTGCCCAAGAATGGCCTACCCCTCATACCCTGCCTTCTCCCCTCCACACAAACACACACAGACACACACACACACGATGAAGTGTAAGGGGTGTGGGGCTGATCAGGTGGGATCACAGTTGTGTCCTGGCCTGCACTAGCCTTTCCTGGGCTGCCCCGTGTTACCCTTCACTGCCTCCTGCCAGATGTCCAGAGGCGTCGGGGATGAGGGCTGAGCCAACGTCGGCAACGACCAAAAAGTTTCTCTTTCTGGGTTTTTTTTGAGCCTAGATCCTCCAAAAGTTGGGATACAACAACAAAATATTTTTTCCTGTTGACTGTCTCCAGTCAAGTGAGCTGGATGGGGGGCTGTGAGTGCCTGGTTACCAGAGTTCTAAGATCTGTTGAGGTTTATGACCAAGGAAGTGAGGTCATTTTTCAAGATTCCTTTACCTGGGCCCCTTCCCTCAATCAGACTTGTCCAGAGCTGCCCCCTGTGCCCTGGCTGCTAACCCTCCTCCCCCATGTCATCTCCTGAACTGTACACAAGGAGCCTACACAGCCCTAGCCACAGCTCCCTGGAAACCTAAGTCGGGTCTTAGCTTTGAGGAGACAGAGACGAATGCAGACCTCCTTTTTCTTACCAGTTCTTCATCCTGAGAAAGTCCCTGTACCTCTCAGGTCCTCCTCAGTCTCTAAACCTGCACCATGGGGATCAGGCTAGAATCTACTTCCTAGGGATGTCACCCGGTGTATATGACATAATATCTATTACCCCTGTGGGCTGGTGTCACATGTACGTAAGGCACAAACTTAGAGATGGAAGAATAACAAGAAGGGGTGACAGGTAGCACAGAACACCACTCAAAACAGGCCTGGGTTCTAGCAATGTGATATTGGAACAGTCGCTTCCAACTTGGCCTCATTTCCAGGTCAGCATCATGAGGGGGTTGAAACTAATGGAAATTTAGATACTGCCATCCTGTGGCATAAAACCATTCAATTGTTTCCTGTTTAATGGAGAATGTGACCCAAGTGTCTCATCTTCGCCTACGAGGTGGGCAATCTCCACAGTGGTACCCAGTAAGCCCCACCCATGGTATAGCCATCCCAGTGGAACCACTAAGTAGTTAGTAACTGGCTTCTTAACATAATAACAGCCAAAGTGATGGGATGTCTTGTCTAAATTTTAACTAAAAAAGTCTCTCACTTCCTCTTACTCCCTCTTTCATGTTCCATCTCTGCCTCTCTCTCTCTCTCTCTCACTCTGTCGAATCCCTGTAACTGAGGAATCAAATACCAGTGTTTTTGGGCTGCCCAATGTGGACTCCTAGAGAGGAGAGAAGCACGAGATTGCCCAGGCCAACAGACAGAAAGAAACTCAGGCTCTCAGTCCAAACTGAACCCTGAAAGCTGAGAGTGAACTTGGGGGCCAGTCCTCCCCAAGTTGAGCCTCAGTTGCAGGCCACACAGGGGGGTGATTAGGTAAGAGGGAAGAAAGGACTGTGGGAGCTTTCTGCCTGATTCACCTGGAAAGGTGAGGGCGAGAACAGTGTCATGTGACACTGAGTCCTCAGGAGAACCTGTGAGGTAGCTGGAATTCTCACACCTTCCAGATGAGGAAACAGGCTCGGGGAGGCCTGGCCCAAAGCCCAAGCTCACACCCAGAGTGAGAGTTGGAGCTTGGCTTGTTCTAGGATCACAACACCTTGGAGGATGGAGTGCTATTGGTACCAGATGCCTGGAGTCAGATGTCCACGGTCAGAGGACAGTGGTGTTGGAGAGAAATGGGGTGAGGGGACTATGGCCTTACTGACACTCACATTGACCCTGGCAGCAGAGGCCCTCCACGTTTGCCCCCCCACAGATCAGCCCCCAGAGAGTGCAGGAGAAGCAGCAGCAGCAGCAGGTGAGTGTGCCTGTGGGGGAGGGGCTCTACCCTCCCAGCTGGAGGCCCTCAAATCAAGAGAGGAGGCCCCTTCCTCTTGGTGCCACAGTGCCTGAATCCCCCAGTAGAAGTGACCGGGAGGAGGGCCTGGAAGAGCTGGTGCAGGATGGGTTTGTTGTGGGGAGGGCCAGGGACCGCACACCCTGTGATTTGCCAGAAGCCGGCCCTGGGAAGTGAGGAGGAGGAGTGTGGTTTTCTTGGGGTGTGAAAGGAGGAGGAGTTGAGGGGAGGCTGCTAAGGGTCTTGGCTGCCTCCCGTGGGAACCCTGAGGTGGGCCAGGAGGCTGAGGGTGAGGACTTTTCAGGGGAGGGTCTGCAGGGGGCCGACTTGAGAGCAAGGACTCATCCCACCCACACCCCGATGTCACAAAGTGTCGTCCCATATCTTGGCACTTTCCTTGGTCACCTGCTGATGCTGCACCTGTTGATGGGTGATAATCTCGAGATGGGCGCACCTGAGGACCAGGCAGGGAGGACCAGGATCCTGAGCCTTGGGATGGGGATCCCCCGAACTGAGCTCTGAGCTCTCAGCACTTGGCACATCTCCTGTCATAAGAGCCTCTCAGCCACCCCTGGGAGCTGGGGCATGAGGCCCATCTTAGGGATGAGTGAACAGAGGCTCCACCTGAGACACCCATTCCAGTTCCTCAGGCTGGGGAAGCTCAGCGCTGCCTGACGGCACAGCTGCTTGAGGTTTTATCTGAGCTGAACGCAGCCTCTCCCTCCCACGCTGCCCATGGAGGGAGAGAGATGTCAGACCCCTCCAAGTCAGGCAGCACATAGGTGGCTGAGCAGTCCCCTCTGCCTGAGGCCTCAGCCTCCAAGTCTGTCATCAGAGAGGGTTGTGCTGCCAGGTCCCTTAGCCTCTCCCCCATGTCCTGCTTCTCTGGAGCCCAGATCCCGGCCTAGGTCCAAGTCCTGTTTTCTGTGCATGCCCGGCCCCCTCTGGGGACCTGGCAATAGTGCAACATGAGAAGGGGTGGGCCTAGGGCTCTAGTCAGGCTAGAGGGCTCTGTCTGATGGACTCTGGCTCTCTGCCTTCCAGGGGAATGAGATCAACCTGAGAAGAGGACTGAAGTGAACAGCTGCCGCACTCCCTGCAGGGGAGGGGAAGGAGGAGGAAATCAGAGACCCTCTGGGCAGAACAGTCCCTGGCTCCACCCCCTGTATCTTACATTTAGTGGAAGAGTTTGATAACAGAGAAGTGGGAGACCCAACCAATTGGCGGGTGGGTTGAGGGGAGGATGGCATCAAGGAAAACTTCCTAGAGGAGGGGCTGATTATTCCCATTCTGTGAACAGGTAGAGCCTGGATGGAACTGGAGGGAAGGAGGGCTCCCAGGATTGTCCCCTGCCCCACTCCTCACCACCCACAAGGTCCATGAAGCATCCCCCACCCAGGCCCTATCTGCATCCTCTCCTTCCCTCTGGTCCCAGGAATACCCAGTCATGAGGGCGATCCTTCTGCTCTAGGTGGCCGCAAAGAATTACAACCTAGAGCCCGAGGAGCGATTTGGGGCCTGCTTCTAGGACATGGAGCTGCTCAACGAGAATGATAGGTGAGGCCGGGCAGGAGTTGGGTGAGGGCAGGGGTGGACGCTCCCTGTTGGCCAGTCCAGAGAGCCTGTCTCCGTGGCCCCCCACTCAGCCCCAGGTCTTATTGCATGGCGACCTCTGGGACTCCTAGACTCCAGCTGCTGGGCAGGCAGTGGGGAGACACCTGAGGTGTGTCTCCTGGTAGGCTTACAGGTGCCTTTCTGTCCTGGAGCTACAGCCTGTCCTGCCAGCTGGACCCCCCAGACCTAGTTGGCCAGCAGAATACTCAAGGATAAGAAGAACCCGCCATCATTAAGGTCAGGGGTGAGTGAGTGTCTGGGCCGTGGTGACTGACTCCCAGGGGTTCAGTAAAGCTTCGGGCTAAACGTGCCCTTGGGGAGTTGGACAGCTGGCACTGGGATCCCAGTTCCACTACTGAGCAGTCCTGTGACTGGGGTGACTCTCTTCAGCTTCCTGAGACTCCATTTCCTCCTCTGTGAAATAGGTGATACCAAATGGTCTCTTGCGTGGCAGGGACAAATGGGGTACTGGTGGCTGACAGCACTGAGCACAGAGTCTGGAGCACTCAGTGCAGTGGCGACAGGGTGGGGGCCATGATTCTGAGGGAGGCCCCCCAGGGTAACCCGACTCTTCTACTCAGTCCCCAGGTCCCAACACCGAGCCCTGTACCAGTGGCCGATCACAGCCCCATCCTCAGCAGCGGGGACACAGCTGAGAGGCTTTCGATGCACTGGGCCAGCTCCTCCCACCTGACGGGAAGGGGAGCATTGTAAGCTGATCTCTGAGGTCCCCTGAAACCCAAGAGAGAGGGGACGACCCCACCCCAGCTCCCTGATGTCTCTACCCCACCACCTATTCACCCATTGGGGAGGGACAGTAGTTATTTGTTGTAAATAATAAATGCCATATTTGAATATTATATTAAAGTCCTGTTCCCTTTAAAGCTGGGAGTTGTGGTGTGGTTCTGTCGCTTTCTGTAGGCATGTAAGTGAGACACTGAATCTCACATTTCTCCTTGAATCACGAACTCTTCTGGCTCGTCAGCTTATTGTCTGTGGGCGAAGGGAGAAGGGCCAGCCCCTTCCCTGCTTAGTGGGGACACTCCCAAGTCCCCATAATTCCAAAGATCAGTTCATTTCAGTATCATTCAGCTCCTCCAGGAGCAGACATGGCCCCCGCCCTTTCTCTTGGGATTTTAAGGTTGAAGGTACTTTCACAGGCAGAGCAACAACCACTGAAATGTGGGTGTCTTTAAAACAGCACTACCCAGGACAACGTCGTGCCACAGGCAGGGGCTGCCTTTCTCCATTCTTGAGGAACAGGGAACTTTTTCTGCTTCTCTTTTTGAGATTTCTTTTGACTAAATTTTAGGAACTTGTAGTTTTCTAGTTCAATCTCTGGAATTGCATCAGCTCTAAGTGATGAAAACAATGTAAAAAGATCAAAACGTGCACGTTGAGAGGACAAGGCCCAAGGAAGCTCATTTGCAAATGGACTAAAGGCAGGCAGGACCTCGCTCCTGAGGCCCCTCTAGGGGCTCCCTGTTCACCCCTGACGTGGATTTGAATCCTGCTGGGATCCTTGTCCAGGACTCTGAATTCCTTCTCCTGCTTGTTTTGTATCCAGGCGGAAAGATTTGTGACGCAGCTTTTAAGGCTACTGCTGGGTCTCGTTCCATAAACATGACTGCTCCCTGTGAACTAGGATTTTCAGCACCCCTGCCTTCCTTAAGCAATTCCCTTTAGGGCAGAAATTCCCCAGAAGGCCCCAAGCCTCCTTCCTCGATGGATCCCGGGTGAGCTCTACTTTGCCAGTATAAGGGACCATAATCCTTGTCAGTGAGTGACCTCACACTGTCCCTTGCTGTCCAAGGTGACTTCTGAGCCCGTGTCATTCTGAGGTCCATGGTCTTGGACAATCCTCCAGTTTACACACTAAGTGTTGGTGTTACCAACTCGTCCAAATGGGGCAATTGGGCCTGAGCCCATAAACTGTGTTGCCCCTGGGTTTTTGTGTTTTTGTCCCCAGTCCTGTGCTGTGGTTACATTACCACCACCTGCTGGGGTGTGAACACTGTTTGGAGCTTTCAAAGATGACGCACGACAGAGGTGTGGGGGGCTACAGCAGGGAATGCCACTGAACTGATGGTCCATGGACGTGCATGAACACAGCCTTACCAATTAAAATACTGAAATGCTTCCCATCTGGTGGTGAACAGACACTGCTCTGAGCTCGCACCGAGAACCCACCCCATGACTAGGAGCTTTCAAATGGTTACCAAGTGGCATTTTGAACCTCATCCCTTGGGAACACCCTGTAAGACAAGGACCAGATGAATCGCTTGGCATTTGTGAGTTATCCCCTCATTTCTGATGGCTGCAAGTGTCACCCAGACACACAGGCTGCACTCTGCCAGGGAAGCCTTCTCAGGACAACCAGAAGCTGAAAATGAATCCTGGTTCCCAGCATCCCAAGCCCTTCCTGACATGGCACAGCCACCCAGGAAAGTGATTTGGTAACGGAAAGACTGGGAAGGCTGTACTTTCCCTCCAAAGAGAAAGAGAAGAGCCAACAGTGAAAGCTTGATCCCTCAAATAGACAATTAAATCCCAACAAGCAGTGGGTTCTTTCCGCATTATTGATGCTGAAAAGATCTCTTTTGATAATCGCACGATCCCCCAACTGCCATGTTCATCTCCATGAATCAAATTTCCAACACATATGGATCTAAAAAACTGAGGGAAATCTGGTATTTCCTTAGATGCAACTCTGAATTGGCATGCAACAGAGAACAGAAAAATGGAGACCAAGAAGTAAATATCTAATTTGAGAACATAGACACAAAAGTGCGTTTGAAATAATATTTTGGAGTCTATTGGAATATTATACAAAAAGAATAATCCATTTTTAGTAGGTTTTACTGTGACTGTGAGGGGAAAAACTGAATCATCCCGTGACATTGATAATTCGCTGCTGACTTTAAAGTACAAATAAATAATATACATAGTAAAGGAAAATGAGAGAACAGCATGAAAAAGGAAGATCTTTCTCTCCTCCCCTGAAACTCAACCTCTCACCTCAGAAAGAAACTGTTGTCTATATTTTCTATGTCTCGAAGCAGAGTTTAATAAAAGAAAAGTATCAATATATTTTAAAGTTTCAAGAGCTCAAAGCAAGGAAACATTAGGGACGCTGCCAAGAGACCACACTGAGGTGCCTGCTCCATTTCATCTGCTGTCAGGATGGCCTTCTTAGACCCTCACTTTCTCTGCCTTGCTAGCAAGTGTGTCCGCCATCAGTGCTATCACCAGTCTCGCTCCTGTGCTCTTCACTGCCCTTTCCTCCTTCCTGATACCTCCACAGTGGAGCTGTGGAATGCACAGATCAGTTCCTGGAATCATCTCTGCCAAATCTGAAGACCAGCAGGAGTGGGAATGGGACCTGGAATGGAGACCACCTGCGAGCACACCTGGCAGGGATTCACCTGTGTGACTAGGTGCAAGTTTTTACAACGTTTTGGCAAGATTGAAAGGACTTACGCGTTGTCATGCACTGCTGCAGGCCTGGAGTCCTTGCGGTCTCTCGGGCCAGCAGATCTGGTGGGGCTGGTCCAAGTTGTCCTCTCAGAGACCAGAAATTGCCAGGATGGGATGGGATTCTAGTAACTGGCCTCTTGAATATGTCACTGGACAACCTCAAAAGAATGGAAATGCTTAAACCAGGCTTTGGTTTGGACTGGTTCCCACAGTTACGCTGCTTCTTCTGTGAAGACGTGACTTATCATCCTTCTTTTCCTCTTACCCTATAAAAACAAACCATGAAACTGGGTCAAATGATAAAAGAGGCCTGCCTTTTTAGGACAATTATCCTGGCTGTTTTGTACTTCCACCCTCCCTCTACGCACTCGGGATATATCTGACCTGTGTCCTGGGATGTCATCAGGCAGACTTGCATCAAGAACAGAAAGCTCAAGGTCAAAACTCAAGGCTCCTCCAGATCATTTCCCCCTCCATCCTGTTAACACGCCCTCCTTGTTTGAGTGTTAGTCTATTCTCTTCTTTTCCTTGTCACTCTCAACCGCACAGGTCCTGGCATTCCCTCTCAGGACAGTCGGCCCCCAGTCCTTTACTAAATCCCAAATCTTACCATTTCTGTGTTTTCTGTCTACTCATTTGCTTAATCCATTGACCACTTTGTGTTCATAGAGGTTAAATCAATAGTGATGTTATCAACCACCCCGTTAACAACTTACTCCCATATCCTAGATGTTCACATAATCCAAATGGTTATGTTCAAAAGTAAATAACTCAGAAAACATATTCACCCATCACAGATGCCTGATCTCTAATATTTTTATTCAAACATTCATACAGTAGGTACCTGTCCCTCAAGATCAGTAGTAATGCCAGATCAACGATTCTCACCTTAATTTCCTCCTACACCTATCAATCCTGGATTCCATGGACTATGATCACAATAATTTCCTTGGAAAAATAAAAAATTCCTTACCACTCATTTATTTTGTAAACCTCCAAACCCAGAAGATCCCGATTATCTGCCGTGCCGCAGCTACTGCTGGTCTTATGACAAGCTGAAGAAAAAGCACGAAACACGATCTTTTTGTACCACTGTAAATACAAAGCCATCTGCATCAACTGGGAAGCACCCATAATGCCTGGAAATTTTGTTCTCTTTTTTTGTTTGGCTCAAAAACAAAAAGACAAATCAATTTAAAGAATGGGCAAGGGACCAGAGTAAAATTTTTCCAGTGAAGACATACAGGTGGCCAGAAGGTGTATGAAAAGTTGTTCAGCATCACAAATCAGGGAATGCAAATCAAAACCACAATGAGCTATCATTTCACACCTGTTATGATGGCGATTATCAAAAAAACTAAAGATGACAAATGTTGGTGAGGATGTGGAGAAAAGGAACCCTCGTGGGAATGTAAACTAGTACAGCCATTATGGAAAACAGTATGGAATTTCCTCCAAAAGTGAAAACTAGCTTATGATCCAGCAATCCCACTTCTGGTAGACACCCACAGGAATTGAAATCAGGGTCTCAAAGAGATATCTGCCCTCTAATGTTCATTGCAGCAAATTCACAATAGCCAAGATATGGAAGTAACCTAAACGTCACTGATGGATGAAGGGATAAAGAAATGGCATATTCTTCAACATTGAAAAAAGAAGGAATTGTTGCTATATTTGATAACATGAATGCACCTAAAAGACATTGTGCTAAGTGAAATAAGGCAGACAGAGAAAGGCAAATATTCCCTTATTTGTGGAAGCTAAAATAGTCAAACTCACACAAGCAGAGGTTAGAATGGTGGTTGCCAGGGGCTGGGGAGATGGAGAAATGGGGAGCTGATGTTCAAAGATACAAAGTTTCAGTTATCAAGATAAATAAGTTCTGGAAATCTAGGATACGACATAGTGCCTACAGCTAACAAAACTGTATTGTATACGTTACATTTGCTAATAGAGTAGATATTAAGAGTTCTTACAACAGAATAATAGTAATAAAGGAGGTGAGAGAAAACTTTGGGAGATGATGGATATGTTTGTGGCCTTGATGGTGGTGACAGTCTCAAGGGTGTATGCTTAAGTCCAAATTCATCAAGCTGTATATGGAAAAGTATGACATCATCGTTGATTCTTCTGCACCTTGAAATATGCCATGTCCTCATCACAAGAGAAAAAATTTGTAACTCTATATGGGGACGGATGTTAACTGGACTTATTGTGGTGATCATTTCAACATATATACAAACATTGAATCATTATGTCGTACCGCTGAAACTAATTTAATGTTGTATGTCAACTTTATCTCAATTAAAAAACCACGACAGACAAAACCATTTGAATACTGTATATGAGTTCAGTGAATCCCTGAAACTGCCCCATTCCAATATGGGAATTACAGGAAGCTGAGAGGATGATGTAAGATGGAAGAAAGTTGTACAAAACAGTATTCAAATTAAAATCATTTAAGTTGCTATCAGCTCCTTGTGGCAAAGTTCTGCGAGCACCGATCTACTTTCACATTTTTCCTGAAAAAACATACTTTCACATCCAACCCATAATAGTTTCATCATTTTCTCTAATAAGAAAATTTCAACTTAATAAGTAGAACCAAAAGCATCTCTTATGTATGAATAAAGTTAGTGAACTTTACAGAGAAAAGAACATATTTGCACAATCTCAATACAGGAAACAGAAGAACTGAATGATGATCAAGTCTCATTCAAGCTTATCTTTGAAAGCCAGTAAAACCAGGCTGTCTTTTCAAGGATGTGCGTAGAGCTGTCAGCCTTGGAAGATAGAAATAGTGGCCTCCTCTGGAGCAAAGGGCAGCCTTGCTTACTGCCCAGTATAATAAAAATAACACCCCCCGCCCCCAGGGCAAAGGTTAGCAGACATCCTGCCCGTTATCAAAGATTTGAGTTCCTTAGGCTCTGAGATCTTGCATCTCTCTGCATGTCACCTGGCCCACTGTGTATCACCCTGTAGGAAGTGAGATTTATTGAACTGGTGCAAATGCTGATACTCTGGCCACCGCTATTGTTGTGTCATTAAGTCCTTTGTCTCTGACGCATGGGTCTCTTGACTTTTGCCAGCACCTGTAAGACCATTGTAGGCTAACTTATTGGTTTGCAGGTAAGGTAAAACATCAGATCTTTCACGGTTTCTGACAAGCCCTTAAAATAACTAGTAGTCTTAGGAACAGAGAGCTATCCAGAACAATATGTATGGATGGTCTTCATAGAAGACTTCATGAACCAAAACTTTAATAAGTCTCTCTGACCTTTTTTATTTCTACCCCAAGTAGAAGGAGAGGCACCAAGCTATTACAGACCTAGGGCTTGTGCAAGCCACCTGGAGACCTAGTGACAAGAAACTTCCCATGGGGAGAAAAGACAGATGGGCATATTTCCAAAATGGACTCATGTGCTTCCCGGTCATCAAAAAGAGAGTGCATTATCTTAATTTACGATGATTTGAGTCATTAAAATCTTGTGATGGGCCAATGATACACTTCTAAGAGGAGTGAGGCACATGGCAGTTGTAAGCAGATTAACGCACTTGGTGAATATCAAACTCTGAACCAACTTTAGTGTTCTAATCAATTAAAAGGTACAACAAATTTATTTAGGTAGATTAAATGATATTTAATGTTATGCCTGATTATTACTCTTCAATAATGAACAAGAAGCTCATGTAAATAACTATAATTGGCCTTACTTTAAAACATGGTAGTCAGGACTGTTTGAGATAAGCTGGAGAGAAGGAAGGGGAGAAATAGACAAAAGTTAGCTGCTCTGAAGCCACTGTCAAGACCTCTGGATCTACATGTAACCCAGGAGATCGAGGCAAAGGGCTGTGCCCCTAGATCCTCCTGCACTGTGGTTCTCAGCGATGTCACGGGGCTGAAGCAGCTTCCTGATTCGTGTTTACATGTCCATGTGTACAATACCCCTGACCATGGGGATGAACCACCATTCAATCATCCCTTACACTCCTCTAATTAACAATTAGATTTCAGAATCATTGTATCATTACATGATAATTTATTCCTCAAACCTGTAGGAAGCCGAGCTAAAAGCAAATCAAATATCAATGGCTTCTTTTCTTTGAAATACCAAGATGTTCTTTCACACTTGGAATCCTGATTAGAGGATAAATCCATCAAATCAATGGAAACAAGTTAAGAAATGGACAGAGGGATATTTCATTCATATATATACATTTTGCATTGTTGCAAAAATAGAGTTACATTTAAAAAATTTAGAACTTCTTGAAATTTCATAGATATTAAAGATTTTCTTCTGCTTATACTCCCTTTGGTTTACCAAATCAAACTCACTCTTTAATGGGCATTTCTAGCATTCAGTGCTAGTAACAACAGTTTTTTTAAATTCTTATTTTTCCCACGTCAAAGAACAAGGGCAGAGGTCATGGAGAGGTCAAGTCTAATCTACCTAGGGATGTGGCAGCCTTAACTATAGATGTTCAAGCCAGACATTGCCAGCAGAACCACATCTCTTCATCCACAGGTGAGTTTTTACTAGTAATCACAGAGACTTGAGGATATCAAAGGAAATTCTTCATTAAGAACCAAAGTTATAGGGCCGGCCCAGTTGCTTAGCAGTTAAGTGCGCGCACTCCACTGCTGGCAGCCCGGATTCGGATCCCGGGTGCGCACCGACGCACCGCTTCTCCGGCCGTGCTGAGGTCGCGTCCCACATACAGCAACTAGAAGGATGTGCAGCTATAACATACAACTATCTACTGGGGATTTTGGGGAGAAAATAAATAAATAAAAAAAAACTTTAAAAATGAACCAAAGTTATAGATTCCTATCTTGGGTTCATTACTTTGAATTTTTGACCCAAATCATATATACAGATTGGACCATGTTCAATTCTATGATCTTTAGAAGATGCAGCCTACAGCTGAAAAGAAACAGATACAACACCAACATCTTATCCTCTCTGAAGCCCAACTGAGAGCCCCTGGAGTCAGAAGTTTTCAAGACAAGAAAATGTCATCCTTCTTCTGAACAAAGACTGTAGAGGCTATACTAACATTCAATTTTATTTATTTTGTTTTTTATTTTTGCTTTGTGAGGAAGATCGGCCCTGAGCTAACATCTGCCAATCCTCCTCTTTTTGCCGAGGAAGACTGGCCGTGGGCTAACATCCATGCCCATCTTCCTCCAATTTATATGGGACGTCGCCACAGCATGGCTTGACAAGCAGTGCGTCGGTGAGTGCCCGGGATCCGAACCCGCGAACCTGGGGCCGCCGCGAACCCCGGGCCGCCGCAGCGGAGCACGCGCACTTAACCGCTTGCGCCACCGGGCCAGCCCAAACATTCAACTTTAAATTGTTAACGTGACTTGTTAGAATGTGATGCAGCTAGCATAATATCTTCTAAGTTTCATGATTTTTCTCCACAATACTGAGATGGATGACCTTGAAGTCCAGTTTCCCCATAAATGTCTTGATTCAGAGATAAAATTAATTTCCCTATAAAATAATTCCCATAAAATTGTTAAAAATATATCATAGTCTCTGACTAAAAGGGAACAAAGCAAATTGAGCAGTTGAATAGCAGTGTAATAAATTCCATACAAAGATCTTACTGCAGCATTATGTATAATAGTGAAACTGGAAATAACCCCATCTCTATCAAAGAAGAAATAAACAGATCGTGGTATTCCTGTTCTTTGGAGTAGCTCTAAAACTTCTAAAAAGCTAAGTTAGAGGGACGTGCACTGATAAGGAGAGACGTCTATGATATATGTTTTGGGAAACAGCAAGCTGCAAAACGATGTAGTTATGTAATTTATTTATGTTAAAAAAATCTTTATGTGTATTTATAAATTCATAGGAAATGTCCAGAAGAATAAGCTGCCACCTCTTAACAATAGTTCCTTCTGAGTAGGGGAGTGAGTGTGCAGGGAAGGGGATGGAAGGGGAAGGTTTCACTTTACTCTACATAGATCTGTGTAATTTGCCTTTTTTTACAAAGTATGTAATTCTTTCATAATTAGAAAAATGAATGATGTGACCGTTTGGTGCAGGGCAACAGTATGATGTTCACCAGTCTCTGTACTGTATGTTACTGCACAGCATGGACTGTAGGAGAAAGCCCAGAGGAGCAATGAAGACAAAAAGACATGACATCTCTAAAAAGTCAGTGGAGTATTTCTACATAAGAAACCTTGCAGGTGAGTGATGGTCAGTATTTTCCACTGCTCCAGCTCTTGCAATAAACCTAGAATCTGCCCAGGGTAGGCCGGACGACCACGCCCTGCTAGTCCACTCCCCATCCAGGGCCTGTTTGTGCAGGGTGACTGCCAACTAGCAGACAATGGACTCAGGATGGACCGTGTGCCTTTGGTGAGGCTGGCAGAGAGGGACAAAGTGGAACACCAGCTAAGTGCACACACCTGAGAGGCGGAGTTCCAGGCGGAGACTCAAAATGCACCAAGAAACTGTGTGAAGGAAGCTACTCGACCTCTCTGAGCCTCAGTGTCCCCCCTATAAAATGGGAATCACAGGCATACTTCACAGAGCTGTTGGGGAAGATACATAGAAGTGCCTGTGACAGCCAGTGTCACATTATTAACAAAGTCGTATCCGACTTCAGAATAATCGATGAAAAGAATAATGTGATGAGACCAAAGACGAGATGCCCAGCTTCATAAGCAGCCCCAGCAGCATGAGAATGAGAGGAGCTCCGAGTAAGCAGGGTTCTTCACAGCTCCACTTTAGAGGACGAACATGGGCTACACCAGGATAAGTGGCTGTTGTACAGTGACTCGTGTAGTGAAGGTGGGTCCCTAAAGACACTGTGAAATCCAATTACACACAGTGGCTCCTAGGAAACAACTACAAAGCAATCAATGCAGCAGTTAGGAATGGGAAGGGGCTGATCAGAGGAGGGTCAGAGCCACAAAATTGATGGAAGACACTTAACCATGGTGAGAGCCCAGCTCTGTCAACAGCTGCTGTGGTTGCACCAGGAGATCAAATGTCTGAGGCAGCCATTGTGGGGACTGCTGGGAGCACAGTGGTCACTGCAGCCACACCCCAACAGCAGTGCATCGGAGCACACAGACCCAGAGACTTTCCTCTCAATTAATTCTTGTTTCAAGATGAGGAATATCCTCACGTTACAATGTCTCCTTCCAACACTTGTGGACGAGTGTCATCAGAACCCCCTGAAGAGGTCACAGGCCAGAGTAGGATGGAACACTGGGGGCTGGGGAGCGGTGCTGCACCTGACCACACGGACTACCACCCGGGCCTGTTGAACACGAGAGAAGAACCCGAGGTTGCGGTCTAACGAGAATTCCGCGTCTTGCCACATTCAGAGACACTGCAGAGATTCTCATCCTTTCTTTACAAAAATGTTGAAGAATTCATGTGTCATTAATTCATAAAGAGGCAAATTCTTGACAAAGTGACAGGGTCTAGTTTCGATGACCAGCTTTTCCAGTTGTTTTGATAATATTACACATTCAGGAATCGGAAATGTAACCTATTGGGGTGTTTGATATAAACAAGGACTTGTTTTCATTTAAATCAACGCCCAGACTTGTAAGGATGACATAAATCAGAAAAACCGCTAATCATTCCTCCACAGGTTTCCATAAGACTTTTAAGTTAATTTACTAATCTCAGGAAAAGAGAATACGGCAATTCAAGTTTTTTGTTTCTGCATTCAAGCGTACAGTACAGCCAAGAGAATGAGCAGAAAAAAATTAACAAGAAAGTCTTGCTTGCATTTTATCTTTTGCAAATGAGCAGGATATTTTATGTTCTGTTCTTTTCACTGATGTAATCAATTTTTAAAGAATACGGTACATCTGACTATCCCAAGGTGTGTTTATCTGGGAAACTTGCCTGAATCCAAAACAGAGATGTTAAAGCTGACGGGTTTCAAATGCTGCCCAGGTGCTGTCCACCACGAACATCCCTCTCGCAAAGCTGGACCACCGGTCTCTTCCTGAGGGACCAGAATCACCACCCATGTCCCTGAGAGACTGGCCACTCAGGCCTGAGCTGAGATTAGGTGGTCAATCTAAAGGGCAAAATACTTAAGCTATTCTCATCTTAAGGATGTTGTTTCGGAGGCCTCTGCACTGGAATGGGTTGGTGAAAACGGTCTACTAGATACTTGCCTGGGAATTGATTTGTTCTCCTCTGCTCTTAGTGGATTGTGGGGAAACCAGTGAGTAACCCCACAGATGCCTCAACTTCCACATCTGCGAAAAAGGCAAGCAACAGCCAATGTTACCACCCTGCAAACTCTTCAGTTGGGCTTGCAAGAGGGGCCACAAGGGCGAATGTCTCCCAAAAGCTGATGAAATGATGGCACTTTGGCTGGAGAAGGCAGAGGGCAGCAGGCAAAGTGGAAAGTTTCTGGGATGTCAAACCAGTTCCCATAAGCACTTTAGAGAAGCACCTGGCCTTGGACTAGGTAGGAGGCTGTGGAAAGACCCACAGGCACACAGGGGGGAGGAGGAATCAAGCAACGGAGGGAGGCGATGGGGAAGAGGCATGAGTTCAGCTTCAATTTTGGACAAAAGCAGTTGCACACTGCAGGCCCGCAGCTGCCCATGCAGCTGCCACACCCTCCTAACTCCTTGGTCCCTCTCGTCCCGTCACATCCCTCCGGGACTCAGTCCAGTTGGAGCGGGTGCAGGACCAGAGTCCTGAGTCAATGGCGGTTTGGCCCTGAGGCAAGCCTTCACAGCCCTGCTCCTCCCCCCAGGGCTAGACACCGCCCCGTGCCCAGAGCATCTTGGGAGTTGTAGTCCTGCTGTCCTGCAAGCTCCCAGCAGGGAATGGTTAAGAGACAAAAGCACCAAGCATACACAGCTAGGGGACCCCACTCCCACCTGTCCCTCCACCCCTGGCCCACGCCCCTCTGCTTCTACACCCCACCTTCTACTCCGCCTCTTCTCTATACAATGTCATCTCTCCATGCCTTGCCAATCCCCCAGAGTTGTGCAGTGTGGTTGGGCTGCATCCTTTGAGGCCAGTACTCAGGTAGGGGTGGGGCTCACCAGCCTGGCTATTGCTGAGGTTGCTTGCAGCCCTGGTGGAAGCTCCCTGGCCAGTATTTGAAATGTAAATTCAATATCTAAAATGGAAATACCAGGTGCATGGGATCCTGGAATTTGCCTTTTCAAGGCCATCTGTCCTACCATCCCTTCCATCCATCCAGCCTGCCATGTTCCTCCCTCTGGACCTCGTGATCAGGGTCGCTGCAGAGATCCTCCCCTTGGAACCCACCCACCTTAAGGGCCCATACCCATCATAAAAACTCAAAGCCATGCCACTTGCCAAATTGAGGCAAAAATGGAACCACCCAGGGGGGCCACTCAAGGGTGAGGGCATTACTAGATACTTGGGAGTATTAAAATCCATCTGATGATATCATGAGTGAACGTGTTCCACTTTAAAACAAAACACTGCTGTTATTCTGAGATATTGAGTTAGGATCTTTTTGCAAATATGCCGGATTTAAAATGTTTATTGATGTATAACATGCGTATAGAAATATACGCAGATGTCATCCATGTGAACCTCAAAGAATTATTACAAAGTGAACACACTTGTGTGACCAAGAACTAGCACCAGCTTCACTCAGGCCCCGACAATCCCTTTCTCCCTCCTTCCTCCCCAAAGGTAGCTGACATCTTACCAGCGAACACTATATATCGAGTTTGTCTTCTTATACAAGTGTTTTATTACAGAACAATTCAAACAATATGCAAAATAAACAAAACAGCATAGTAGCCTCGTCACCCAGCTTCAACAACTACTAATCATCTGCCATTTTTGTTTCTTCCACACTCCATCCCACTCCCACATCACTTTATTATTCTTTTAGTCCTTTGTGTGTGTGTGTGGGGGGGGTAAGAAGTACGCACACTGAAAGGCACAAATCTCAACCTTACATTTTTGGCAAATAAACATGCCCATATAACCTTCACCCCTTTAAGAACAGGATATTTCCATCACCCCCAGAAAACTCCTTCCTGTTCCTTCCTAGGCAATTTCATCCTTCCCCCGAGGCAACCGCTGTTCTGGTTTTTTCAGCATAGGTTCATCTTGGCTGAAATCATCCCACGTGTATTGTTTTCTGTCCAGCTTGCTTCCCTCGGCACGAGGTTGATGAGTCTCTCCCAGCATGTGTGTGTCAGCGTTTGCTCCTCGGCACGGCTGAGGGCGTTCTGCTCTGTGGATGCGCCGCAGTGGGCTCATCTCCTCCTGGGGACGTGCAGGTCATCTCCTGTGAACAGTCTTGTACAAACGTTTTTTGGTATGCTGTTTAATTCCTTTATTAGCATTTAAGTGACACACCTTTGCATTTTTTAGTGGTTGGTCCAGATTACAATATGCATCTTTAACATATCACAGCCTACCTAGACTTAATAGTTCACCAGTTTAATCAATGTAAAATATGGAAGACTTGCTACAGAACAGTTCCATTTACCTCTGTCTGTCCTTTGTGCTATTGTTATCATAAATTTTACATCTTCTCATGTTATAAATCCCACAATACAGTGTTATAATTTTTGCTTTCAATAGTCCTAGGTCTTTTAAAGTAATTAACATTAAAAATTATATATTTTGAGGCAGATGATTTGAGGCTCTGCAAATGTATTCTTTTTTTTTAATTTCACCCACAGTTTTTGCATTCATCAGTCAGCCTTACCCACAATAATTATTACTGTGGTGTTCTAGTGGTGATTCTCTGTTTCATGCTATCCAGCCACATTTATTATTTGGAATTCTGTGAGGAAGATTCCCTCCCTCCTTCTCCCGTCCTTCTTCCTTTCTTTCTCTTATTCTTTTTTATGCCTCTTTCTTTCTTCCTTTCTTATTTAATCTATTTTATGTCAGTATAGACTCATGGATATTTATTTTATTCTCTGTGTAATAATCCAATGTTACCATTATTTATTATGTTGCTCACAGTTTTCCAGCTTGAGCCATTGAGAAGTCTTTCAGATTGATTCCTTTTGACACATCTCATCATTTGCTGTGTTTTATTTAAAGCACTTTTCTACTTTCTGGCACTACAAGATGGTCCAGGCTCATATTGTATTTTCCATCTCCACCCTAGAATTAGCCATTTCTCCAAGAAAACATGGTTCTTTTTATTGGAGAATGATATTTAGAAACCAAGATCTGGGAGCTAAGTGTGCTCATTGATACTAGGGTGTCAGTGCTTCTGGACCCTCTCAGCAGAGCCTGGAAATGTATGTAGGAATATAAACACAGGTATACACATCTATCTATTCATCTATCAATCTATCCATCTATCTGGATAGATATATTAGAAGTGACATGGATTCATACTGATACTTCCAACTCCTATCCAGCACCACAGAGTTTATTCTAGCATTCTCCTTTTGTTTATTTTTAACTTCTTTGACCAACAGTGAGAAATTTAACTCCAGTTAGCTACAATATATTTCCTAATGTGTCAACTAGTTTCAGAATTGCTAATCCATACCCTTATGAAAAACAAACTTAACACCTAGAGTAGAGTGTTTGTGTACATTACTTTAGTTTTACAGTATCCCATCAAAACACTGTCTTCCAATGTAACTTAGGTCAGGACCTTTCATCCCCACCCATTATGTGTGGCTATGTCACATGCTTGTAATACAGTGAGATTCATTTGTCACTGCATTTCATCTGAGTTCCCCAGCATCCTGATTGATTTTTAAAATTTGCAGAGTAAAATTCACTCTTTGTAGTGTACAGTTCTGTGGGTTTTGACAACTTTATGGTCATGTATCCACCTCCACAGTAGCATACAGAGCTGTTATTTTCACTCCCCAAAATTCTCTCATACTGTCCCTGTGTAATCAACCCCTTCCCCCATTCCATCCCTTGGCAACCACTGATCATTTTTCATCTCTGTAATGCTGACTTTTCTAGAAAGTCATACAAATGAAACCACATACTGTACAGCCTTTTGAATCGGGCTTCCTTCACTTAGAGAAATGCAGCCAAGATTCATCCATGTTGTTGTGTGAATCAAGAGTTTATCCTTTTTATTGCCAAGTAGTATTCTAATGTCCCAATTCACCACAATTTCTTTCTCCATTCACCTGATGAAGGACATTTAGTTTGTTTTCAGCTTGTGGCAATTATGAATAACATGGTTATGGATATTCACCCAAAGATTTTGTTTAAACATTAGTTTTCAATTTGCTTGAGTAAATCCCTAGGAGTGGGATATCTGAGTCATATAATAAGTGTATGTTTAACTTTATAAGAACCTGCTAAATCGTTATCCGAATGCAACTATCATGTTGCATTCCCAGTTCTAGTTGCTCCTTGTCCTCACCAGGACTTGATATTTGCAATTTTATTTTTTATTTCAGCCACCTAATGGGTGTGCGGAATATTATTGTGGCTTCTGCCTCCTTTTTGAAAGTGAGATCTGCTAAATATAGAATCTCGTGTTGACTTTTGGGTTTTGTTTCTGCACTTGAATGATGTCATTTTGTTGTTGATTTGTCTCTTTTGTTTTTGATAATATATCATCCATCAATGACATTATTCCTCCCTGTATGTAATGTCTTCCCCTGTATATATGTATTTCTCTGACTGCTTTCAAGATTTTGTTTTTATCTTTGGATTTTAGCAGCTTGACTATCATGTGCCCAGGTATGGTTTTATTTTGTATTTTATTTTCTGGGTTTGCTGACTTCCTTGGATCTAAAATTTTAGATTTTCTACCAAATTTTGGAAGTTTTATGCTATTACTTATTGATTTGTCTTTCTGCCTCATTTAATTTTTCTGTCTCTCCCCTCTCTGCTGGGGACTCAATCATCTCACAGGTAAGGCTCTCTTCATTTTTCTTCAAAATTTTTACATTCTTTTGTTCAGACTGGATAATTTCTATTGCTCTATCTTCATGTTTCTTCTACTGTTCCTTTTTATTTTTAATTTTATTTACTTATTTATTTTTTGCCCCAAAGCCCCAGTAGATAGTTCTGTGTCATAGCTGCACATCCTTCTATTTGCTGTATGTGGAACGCAGCCTCAGTATGGCCAGAGAAGCAGTGCATCCGTGCGAGCCCAAGATCCGAACCCGGGGCCGCCAGCAGTGGAGCCCGCACACTTAACTGCTAAGCCCCAAGGCCTGCCCTCTTCTACTGTTTCTAATGTACATGTAAACTCAAAAGTATTTTTTTTATTTAATCTTCCTATTTGGTTCTTTTTTGTAATTTCCACTTCTCTGCTGAGTTTCCAGATATGTTCATTCATTATGAGAATATTTTTCATACCACCATGATCATCTTTATAATAGCTGCTGTCTTATCCTTGTCAGCTAATTGCAACACCATGGGGAGAGTTTCTCCTCCCTGCTTTTGGTCATATATGGATTACATTTTCCCATCTCTTCAAATCTCATGATTTTTTAAACTGTGTACTGGAGGGCCGGCCCCATGGCTTAGCAGTTAAGTGTGCATGCTCTGCTACTGGCGGCCTGGGTTCAGATCCCGGGTGCACACCGAGTCACTGCTTCTCCAGCCATGCTGAGGCCACGTCCCACATACAGCAACTAGAAGGACGTGCAGCTATAACACACAACTATCTACTGGGGCTTTGGGGGAAAAATAAATTAAAAAAAAAATTAAACTGTGTACTGGAAACCATGAATGATAGTTATAGAGACTCTGGATTCTATTGTATTCCTTTGAAGAGTGTTGTTATTTTTCTAGCAGGGAGTTAACTTGGCTGGACTGAAACTCCAATCTTCTCTCCTTTACCGTGAGCATAGCTGAAATCCTCATTCAGTTCTTTCATCTACCAATTGCTGTTTTTACACTAAGCCCTCTGGGGTCTACCCTGCATGTGTGTTGTTCAAAGATCTGCCAATTTGGTGTGTGTGGGGGGGAGACTTACGTACATATTTTGAGATTTTCCTCTGTGTGTCTCCCTCCCTTCCAGAATTTCTCCCTTAACTTTCCAGCGACTCTGTCAGCCCCAAAATACATCCTCTAACTTTACAAGTAAGACTGTAGTTTTTCCCCTGTCTCGGCCATGTACAGATTTTGGAATGCTTTGAGGCAAAAGACTCAAGCTTGCAAATACCTCCTGGTACAATTCCCATCATTTAAGGGAAGGCTCCCTGTCAGTTCTGCTTGCTTTCGGAAGACATTTATACATACACACATATACACATTTATTATATGTATATTACATATAAATACATGATTCTATATAAATACATATAATATGTATTCAGATTTTATCATTGTTATATGTGAGAGTGTTAGTTCAACAAGCCACTCCACCATTACTGGAAGCCAGACCTTGGTTTTGTTTCTTTTTTAGATTTTATATAAATGGAATTAAAAAATCTATAGCCTTTTGAATATAATTTCTTTTATGCAGCATTTTGGTTGTGATATTCATCTATGTTATTGCATGTAGTTAGTGTTTGTTCATTTGTTGAAAATAATTAATTTTTTTAAATGGTCATAAAATATGCATAACCTAAAATTGACGATTTTAACCATTTTTAAGTGTACAGTTCAGTGACATGCAGTACATTCACATTGTTGTGTAGCCATAACCTCCAACCATCCACAGAACTATTTTCACCTTGCACTGAAACTCTGTGCTCATTAAGCAACAACTCCCTGTTATCCTTCCCTCTTGCCCTTGGGAAACACCATTCTCCTTTCTATTCCTATTAATTTGAGTACTTTAAGTGCCTTATATGAGTGGAATCATACAGTATTTTTCCTTTTGTGGATGGCTTTATTTCACTTAGCATAAAGTCCTCAAGATTCCTCCTTGTCATAAAATGTGTCAGAATTTCTTCCTTTTTAAGGGTGAATGGTATTCCACTCTGTGTATACACCACATTTTTTTTGTTATTTCATCTGTTGATGGACACCTGGTTTGCTTCCAGCTTCTGGCTATTTTGAATAATGCTGTTAAGAACACGGGTGTTTATTTATGTCTTTATACCTCTGCATTCAATCACTTTGGGTGTATGCCCATAAATGGTTTTCTGAGATTCATTTTTTCACACGTGGGAGGGTTCCCCACACCTCCAACAAGCAATTCTTGGAATGCCAGCTAGTCGTCAGATAATTCAACTCAATTTGATGCTGTCAACCCAGAGATACATCAGACTCCACAGGTTGAGGGCTTAGTCCTATAAGACTGCACACCCACCCTACCTCACCTCAACTTCAGATGCCAGTTACAAGCCCAGGCTGTTACCTGTACTTCTGACTGACTGGCTATAAACCAGAGGTTCCCACAACCTCCTCATTGGGTTTGATTAATTTACTAGAGTGGCTCACAAAACTCAGAGAAACATTTACTACATCACCAGTTTATTATAAGAGGATATGACTCAAGAACAGCCAATGGAAGTGGTGCATAGGGAAAGGTATGTGAGAAGGGGCACAGAGCTTTCATGCCATATCCAAGTGCACCACTCTCCAAGCACTCCTTGTCATTGCCAACCTGGAAGCTCTCTGAACCTCCTTCTATTGGGATTTTAATGGAGACTCTGTCACGTAAGCATGATTAATTATTAACTCAGTTTCCAGCCCCCCTCCCCTCTCTGCAAGATAAGGGGTAGGGCTAAAAATTCGAATCTTCTAATCAGGGCTTGGTCTTCCTGGTGACCAGCCCCCATCCAGGAGCCATCCAGAAGCCCATCCAGAGTTGCCTCAATAGAACAAAAGCTTCTCCTAGTGTTCTTATCAATTAGAAAATTACAAGGAGGTCAGCCCCGTGGCTTAGCAGTTAAGTGCACATGCTCCGCTACTGGCGGCCCAGGTTCGGATCCCGGGCGTGCAATGATGCACCGCTTCTCCGGCCATGCTAAGGCCACATCCCACATACAGCAACTAGAATGATCTGCAAGTATGACATACAACTATCTACTGTGGCTTTGGGGAGAAAAAAGGAGGAGGATTGGCAATAGATGTTAGCTCAGAGCCGGTCTTCCTCAGCAAAAAGAGGAGGATTATCACGGATGTTAGCTCAGGGCTGATCTTCCTAAAAAAAAAAAAAAGGAAATTACAAGGGTTTTAGGGTCTCTGTGTCAGGGATGGTGTCAAAGACAAATATTAGAATAAGAGTTGCTCCTAGTGTTCTTATCATTTAGGAAATTACAAAGTTTTAGGAGCTTTGTGCCAGGAACTGGAGGCAGAGACTGATAAATGTATTTTCTATTATTTCAGAACCCATAAGTGGAATTGCTAGATCATGTGGTGAATTCTAGTTTTAATTTTTGAAGGAACTGCCATACTGTTTTCCAATTTTATGTTCGCACCTTCATTGCACAAGCGGTCTAATTTCTCAACATCCTTGCCAACACTTGTTATTTTCTGATTTTGTGATAGTAACTATGCTAATGGGTGTGAACATGTATCTCATTGTGGTTTTATTTTGCATTTTCCTGATAGTTAGTGATGTTGAACATCTTTTCATGTGTTTACTGGCCATTTTATATTTTGTTTGGAGAAATGTCTATTCAAGTCCTTTGTGCATTTTTAAATTGGGTTGTTTTTTCATTGTTGAGTTGTAGAAGTTCTTTATATATGCTAGATATTAACCCTTTATCAGATATGTGATTTGCAAATCTTTTCAACCATTGCCTTTTTACTCTGTTGCTAGTATCTTGTGATACAGAAAACGTTTCATTTTGATGAAGTGCAATTTGTTATTTTTTTTGTTGCTTATGTCTTTGGTGTCATAGTAAAGAAATCATTGTTGGCAATGGCATTTGGACCCAATGACATGCAGCTTTTACCTTGTGTTTTCTTCTAAGGATTTTATAGCTTCAACTCTAACATTTATATCTTGGATCCATTTTGAGTTAATTTTTGTATATGGTGTAAGGTAAGGGTCCAACATCATTCTATTGTATGTGGGTATCCAGTTTTCCAGCACCGTTTGTTGAAAAACTTATCCTTTCTCCAATGAATGATCTTTGCACCCTTGTCAAAAATCATTTGACCATATATGCAAAGGTTTATTTCAGGGCTCTCTATAATATTTCATAAGTATATTGTGTGTATTTATGCCAGTACCACACTGTTTTGATTACTTTGTAGTAAGTTTTGAAATCAGGAAGTGTGTGTTCTCTAACTTTGTTCTTCTTTTTCTATATTGTTATGGCTATTCAGGGTCCCTTGGGAGTCCATAGGAATTTTAGGATAGATTTTTCTATTTTTGCAAAAAAATCATTGGAATTTTTACCTCCATGAGTAAGTTGATTCTTAAGTATTTTACTCTTTTTGATGCTATTGTAAATAAAAATGTAAAGTTTTTAAATTTCTTTTTCAGATTACTTGTTATTAATGTATAGGAGAACAACTAATTTTTGCAGGTTAATTTTGTGTCCCACTACTTAGCATAATTTATTAGTTCTAAAATTTTTTTGTGGAATTTTTAGGGGTTTCAACATATAAAATATTATGTGTAAACTAATATAATATTACTTCTTCCTTTCCAATTTGAATGCTATTTCTTTCTTTTTCTTATCTAATTGCTTTGGCTAGAACTTCTAATACCATGTTGAATAGAAGTGGTGAAAGTGGGCCTTCTTACCTTTCTCCTGATCTTAGATAAAAAGATTTCAGTCTTTCATCCTTGAATACGATGTTCTCTGTGGATTTCTGTATATGGCTTTTACTATGTTGAAGTAGCTTCCCTTTACTCTGAGGGTTTTTTAGTGTTTTTAACATGAAAGCATATTTAGTTTTGTCAAACGCCTTTTCTGCATCCATTGAGATGATCACTTTTTTTCCTTCATTCTGTTAATGTGGTTAATTACATTGATTCCTTTTCATATATTGAAACATCCTTGTATTCCAGGAATAAATCCCACTTAAAAATGATGTATAATCCTTTTAATATGCTGCTGAATTTGCTTTGTTACGATTTTATTGAGGATTTTTGTATCAATATTCATGAAAGGTATTCACCTGTAGTTTTCCTTTCTCTTAGTGTCTTTGGCTTTGATATCAGGGTAGTACTAACCCCATAGGATGACTTTAGAAGTATTCTATCCTCTTCAACTTTTTTAAAGAGTTTGAAAAGAATTGGTGTTAGTTAATTTAAAAAAAGTCTTTGGACCTAGGAATAAATTCAGCATAAAATAAATACAAATAAACATTTTTTTAAATGTGGAAAAGTCTTTTCCTAAAATAATTAAAAATTAAGCAAGTACATCATTTATCACTTTATTTCTAAAAATTGTTTTTAACCTAATAGTAAGCATGAACAAATTGTTAGAATTAAAATGACTCAAATGTTAATTTTCTTCATTGCAAATTTTCTGACATAAGTATTCGATGCCATCACGTATGACATCTTTCATGAAAAAATGGTCATTTTTTGTAGTATTTGAGAACATTATGAATTTTCCCAGTGGTCTCTGACAATGTTCTGATATGCAAAGTTATCTTTTCAACATGTATGTCTTATCATCATCTTTAACAAATTAACAAACTCTGTCAGGTGCTAATTAATCAACTACTTTTCATATGATTCAGGTTCTCCACCATCAACTTCTCTAACCATCAGGAAATTCTACAACTTCTGCAAGATTAACAATTTTACCATATTGTATTCATCTCGTGTGGTTTAAAACATCCAAAAATCATTGATAAACTGACCCTGCCCAAACTAAAGCATGATGAATTATGAAAAATGGTCTCTGTTAAGTGGGGAGGGATTTCAGGTTGAACTTAATTTTATAATTGGTCAATTTATTACAGTGTATTGTTCTGTTATGTATTTCACTTCTTTTTTTAAGAAAGCGATAGTTGAGGGCACTTAGATAATAAAAAGTTGAGAAAATAAGAACTGATACACACTATAAGCTTCAAATATTTTCAAGCATAAGATGCAATAAGAACTAAAACTGAGAAATGGCAGAGGAAATAGAGATAAGATGATAAAATTTCAAAACTGAATCTATAATAACATCTCAATGGCTACCGTTGTGGTGCCAAGAAGATGGTGAAATCAAAGCACTCATAAAGATGATAAAAAACAGACTGCAAAGAAAAAAGACTGAAATTTGTGTGTGCGTGTGTGTGTCAGGAAGATCAGCCTTGAGCTAACATCTGTGCTAATCCTCCTCTTTTTGCTGAGGAAGACTGGCTCTGAGTTAAGATCTATTGCCAATCTTCTTCCTTTTTTTCCTCAAAGCCCCAATAGATAGTTGTATGTCATATTTGCACATCCTTCTAGTTGCTGCATGTGGGACGCGGCCTCAGCATGGCCGGAGAAGCAGTGCATCCGTGTGCACCTGGGATCCGAACCCGGGCCGTCAATAGCGGACCGCACGCACTTAACCACTAAGCCACGGGACTGGCCCAAGACTGAAATCTTTAAAGAAAGAATTTTTACAGCGATATTACAGATAGATAACAGGGAAGAGAAGTTGGAGTGAGAGACTATCTGTTTCTTAAATTACTTCCACTGTAGAGAACAAAAAACCAATTTGCTGAAATCTTTATTCCCTTCTCTGACCCTATCTTTACCTGCAAAATCTGAGCACTGAATCAATGTCACATTCCTCCTTTTCCATCCCTGTGTAACAGAGCAATTAAGCTCATCTGAAACCTTAACTGCCCAGCCTGTGAAATAAGGCCGGCCATCCATTCTCACAGAGGAGCCAACTGGAGGTAGGATTTTTGGTTCTGATTTCAGCTCAACATCTTCAAAGAGTTGTATCTGGCCTTCCTTATCCAGGGCTATCAATGAAGGGCTGGCTGGCTTTCAGAGAAGACCAATTCACAGTCAGCGGAGACATTTTCTGTTGAGCTCTCTAAAGAAGGCTGTGGGGCATGTCAGTAAGAGTTCATTTCTATACTGGTTATAATTTTATTTTATTCAGAGATTTATAAAGAAATTTACATGGTAAATATTACTTATTAACAAGAAAAAAGGTGGTCTATTCTCTGATCATTTAAGCAAAATCCTCCTCTCAGGGCCCAGCCATGGAGGAAGCCCAGATTCAACCTCCATGTGTCTGCCAGGCACTCTGTTGTCCATGGGAAACCCTCAAGTTGGCAGCCTGTTCCCTTGTGTCTTGTGCTGGTACTTAATCTTCCATCTCTTCAGAGTACAACTAGACAGAAGCTCAAAGGACTTGACATTGTAGAAATGTACTTTTCATTATCTTTAGACTTCTAGACTTTTTCAAAAGACTCTCAGCATTTCCAGTAATTGTGCAGCAATTTACCCAACACTAAAGTTCTCACTATTAAAAATTAAAATAAATAAATTTTGAAAAGGAAAAAAGTGATCTTTGCAGATTTGTACAGAATCCATATAATGGGTGCATCCTTATAAAGGGAGGAAAGATAACAAATTTAACTATTTTGGTTAGTTAACACTGTAAGTAATATACTTTACATATTAGCATTTTTGAGATTATTTATATTTAAAGATACTGCTTCAAACCCCTAAATCATTGTATGTGGTAGAGTCTACCATCTGCTTTGGCTGAACAATTATATACAGTAAGTCAGCCAAAACTCTTCCATTCCTGTATAATCTTATATGTGGGTGGTAATGGTTAGTTCTTATAGATTATTTGAACACGTGCATATCACAAAATACAGGTGACCATTAAAAATTAAAGTGTTCACCAAATAGAAGATTATCTGATTCCCAGAAAAAGAAAACATTACTGTGACTTTAAGGCTAAAACTGTCAAAAAGGAAGCCAAGATACACTCAAGCAAAGCTTTTGCTGAAAAGTTAATTGGATCATCTTTGAAACTTTATCAGGTTTACTGTGTAAGCAAGATACTTTCAGAGCCTAGAATATAGAAAGTGTTTATTGCTACGTTAACAATGTGATCATTTATTTTGTAAATGTTAACATTACAGATGGAATTCATTTTCTACTATATTCAGATTTTCAAGTTCTGCTAAATCTTAAGGCCACATTACTGGCAAGTTGGGATACCTCTGGACATCTGAAAAATATGAAACCTACACAGAAGCATATAAATTCTCTATTCATCAGGTTCTAAATTCTAAAACATTCTAAGCTTTTGGAAGAAACCAATGGCATTCCAAATTGACAGTAAGGCTGCATGTGCGATACATGATCCTATAGGAAGAGAATTCCAGATTTTAAATAGAGGAGATTGTGCACAAAAATAAAGTATATTTTGACGTCTGAAAGGGGATTTCAAGAAATAAGGGACTCTCAGAACATGCGGTAATTGGTAAATAACTTACCAAGGGCTCTCTAAAGGAGAACATATTGTGGAAAAAAGAGCTTCACATGCAGAGAGATAAAATGGCATCTCTGGAATCCTCATGATGAAACAGACACTGAATTACTTTTTCCTAAAATTTAAAATGTGTCTTATCCTCCAAACAAATACCACCTCCCTGCCCTGTGGCTTACCTGAGCATGGTGACGTGTTGGGATCATTTTTCTATTTCATTGGCTCTTAAACTTGATGGGCACCAGAAGCACCTGGAGGCCTTGTTGAAACCCAGATTGCCAGGCCCCACTCCAGAATTTCCAGTTCTGTAGGTCTGCAGCAGCACCTGACAATTTGCGTTTCTTCCCACTTCCCAGGTGATGCTGATGCTGCTGGTCCAGGGACCCCACTTTGAGAACCACAGCCTAACTTACACCCTATATATGGTTACCAAATCCATTATTTTATCCCTTGGCTGCTACTTTTCCTTTATCACATCAGCACCTTAGTTCCGAATCTCCTCACCAAGCAATGGGAATACTTGGAGAGTTTAAGAACTGGTCCTTCTTTCTGGCTCAGTTCTCCCTCTTCCTCTCAAAACTACAGTCTCTTGCCAGGTAATTTTTCCTTAAACATCAGTTTATCATAGATCTTCTTTGCTCAAAATCTCATGGCTCTTATGCTGAACACAAGACTTTTTAAATTCTCTACTTGGCTCATAAGGTCTGTAATAGCCCGTAGAATGTGGACACCCTGTTCCCTACCCTACCTGTTATAAAGGAGTATGTGAAGATTACATAAGATACAGTCAGTTCTCGTTATGCACAGTGTGACATTCTACAAAGTCACTGTGAACAATGAATCAGTGAATATGACCCACTGTCCCTACAGGAAATGCAGGGTTAGGTTCCTGCAAACCTTAGTCACATTTTCTTCAACTGATCAATACATAACCTTTTTCTCTGTGTGTTTCTCTTTAAAGTCACCTTATTTAATATATATTGTTGATATATTAACATTGAACTTAGACTAACAGCACTGTACCTCGTGTCTGAAAGAAGCTTGTCAAACACACATACTTTCTCTGTAAAGGCACGTCACAGCCTCTTGCCCTGAGGAACACCAGGCAGCACTGCAGCACTACACATGGGGGACATATTAAACAGCCCAGTCACCAACACAAGGCACAAAAAGATAATAAATGAGGCACTAAATAGACTGCAAGAAGGACACTTGTTTACAGCATGGGCTGAAACAACAGGGCAGAGCGTCACCTTGTTCCCCTCAGCTGGGAACGTGCACTTCGAGTGAATCAAAATTTTCACCACTTTGCGCTTATCTGCAAATGGACATGAAAGCCCTGTGAGTGTTGACTTGGGGGCTGCCAGTACATTTTAGCTAGTAGGCAAGTGTGCAGACACGGAATCCACAAATAATGAGGATCAACTATATTATGAAAGCATCTTTTCAAAACCAGAGTATCGTTTAGATATAAGAGCAATAATGATAACCCCACAGCTAACATGTTAATGCCTACTATGCGCCAGGAGCTCTTCTAAACACTTTACATAAGTTAATGCATTTAAATCTCACTAAAACCCTATGAGACAGGAGTTCTCAGTAGCCCCATTTTATAGATGAGGAAACTAAGGCACAGAGACTAAATACTTTGCACAGGTTCTCCAGTTAAAAGCGGGATAACTGGGATTGGTGCCGAGACAAACTGGTCCAAAGCCCACAGCTTCAACCACTATGGTAGGAACGTGAGTGAATTTTCTACCACTCCCCAAAACGCCCCTTCTGCTCCAGCCAGTGTGGTCTCCCACATACTTATTCACTCATCAAACATTTTCTGAGTGCCCCCAAGGTGTCAGGTACTGTGTTCAGACACTGGAGGGACAAATAGAATGTCGACACAAATAATCCATAAAAAATCTATAAAATCAACTTGGGATGAGTTTACTATGAGGCAACCTTTGAGGACCATATGGTCCGGGAGAGTCCTTTCACAAAGAAATGGAGCACTCCAAAGAAGTGGGGTGTACAGCGTGGTTATATACCATCAAAGAGCATGTACCACATGTGATTGCAATGTCCCTTTTACAATAGTCGCAACCTTGACCTGTCAGCACCTCCATTGATGGACACAGTGGGTATCAGGTCTGCTGTCTCCATGGGCGTGGCTGTTGTCTGGAGTTGGGTGGTCACAGGATGAGTGCAGCAATCAAACTCTAGCCTAGGGAGAAATGATTATACTTAAGGAAATGCCAATGTGGGGGAAGTTGCATTTACAACTTAAGGGCATTGCTTTTGTCTTTGGGACATGTTAATTGCTTAGGGCAGATATACAATGGATGAACAGAGGCTACAGGCCCCTTTTGGGGAAAAAAAAACAATTTCAGGCCCACTTAGTTTTACACCAAATGGCTTCCTCATATGCTCCAATGTATCCTATTGCTGGTCATTTATTTATCAAGAAGAAGGATAGTCTCAGCTTTAAGGAGCTCGCTGTCTATGAGACATGAATAAAACAACAGTTATGGAAAAGTAGATAAGTATATGGTCCCAGGGTGGGGACATCAAAATGGGTCTCTAGGTGGAGACCTCTCAGGAAAAGTCTCCAAGAGAAAGGAACATTTGACATGAGTTTAGATTAAGAAATAGGAATTAAGTTGATTAACAAACTGGGTAGGAGGGCAGAAGAAGCACATATAAAAAGACAGATATAAAGGATGCTAAATCTTTCCGAAAATGGGTGGTATTTTTAAGGCTGGAACAAAGCAAACATGTAGGACAGAGTGGGTGATGAGGGTAAAGATGAGGACAACAAGGGAAAGCCTGCGTGTCCAGCTCAGGAGTCTGAATGTTCTCTAGGCTACTCTGAACAGTCATTGATGGAGTCGAAGCAGATATCAGATTTAAGCAAATTTGGATTCTAGAATGTAACTCTGCAGGCAAGGTGGAGGAAAGATTAGAAGAAATTAAGACTGAAAGTAAAGGGACCTGTTGGGAGACTAGGCAGCGATCCAGATAAGATAGGCCTTGGCTCAGGCGTGGGGTCTGCAGGTGGAGGAGGCCAGGAGGTGGCAAGCAGTGCTGGGCTCCTGCAGGAGGAAACTGAGCTACCTCTCAGTCACGGGAAGACTGTGCCTGTCATGGCCTCCCCACCCCCATGCCCAAATGCCATGTTTCTTTCCACTTCTGTACCTGTCCTCCCTTCCCCCATTTGAAATCCTCACTCTTTCTTCCCTCCACCTGTCCAAAAGTGGTCCCTTTGAGGACTTGATCTAGTCCATCTCTCCTAAGAAGCTGTCTTTAATTACAATTTCTCAATAACATTGCCATTTTTTTTAGGTTCTGTAATGCAACATACACTAAATACCTTGGCAGAGTCAAATTACATCTTGCAAACCATGTCATGTATGTGGAGGAGCTTGGAACCCTATAATTCTTTGTATTTCCTTCAATACCTACCACAAATACCTTACACATATAGGTCAATGGATGTCCAGTAAAGTTGAGCAAAGTAGAAGCAACCTTTATAAGCTAAGAACTTTTATGAGCTCAGTTATTCCTTTAGATCAGCTGCTTAAACCATTTGTTTTTCTCCACAGGTCAACAGTGTTGCCCAGCACAAATGAATTTTACACCTTCTCAAACTCAATAGAGCAAAGATGGAATTTCATTCCCCCTGCAAGCCTTACTGCCTCAGAGAAAAGGAAAAACAACATGTGACATCTAATTCTTTCTTCACATTCTCATCTCAAATTGCAACCGATTTCCAAATGCTAACTGGTTTTCATTGTAAAACTGACAGAAAAAATTTCCCATTCTGGCTTTGTTTCTTTCTTTTTTTGTGTGAGGAAGATCAGCCCTGAGGTAACTTTTGATGCCAATCCTCCTTTTTCGCTGAGGAAGATTAGCCCTGGGCTAACAACTGTGCCCATCTTCCTCTACTTTATATGGGATGCCACCACAACATGGCTTGACAAGCGGTGTGTCTGTGCGTGCCCGGGATCCGAACCTGTGAACCTGAGGCCACCACACCGGAGTGTGTTCACTTAACTGCTGCACCACGGGGATGGCCCCTCTCTTTATTTCTAAAGCTGAAATGTCTAAATCTTTCACTGGGCTTGTTGGAGTTTCCATAAAATGAAAACGTACATTCCAGAAAAATCCTTATCTTTCCAGAATAATCCTTAATATATTATGGTAAACACCTTTGCAAAATGTAACTGATTTTCAATGTCAGTGCCTCCACAAGGGTATCTTTGCATTATCTCCCCTCCCAACCACGTGTCACTTTGCTCTTCCCCAGGCTCATGGGGTCAAAGTGTTTACTGAGCACTAGGAATGATCAGAGTCTGAGGGAGACCTCAAGGATGACTAAGCCATATTTTCTGACCCCAACCATCTCTTTCCATCTCTCCTTTAACCTCTATTTTTCTCACTCTGGTTTCTACTTTAGTTGTTTACTTGTCTTGTGAATTGTTGTTTTGTGGTTTATAATTACCATGTAAATTCATATTACTTTTTGCCTTAGAGTTTAGAAAGAACTTACATTGAACAATGTTTTTTCCCAGCTCTTTGATGTGTCTAATACCTTCCAACACAATTCAAGGGGTTTCTTGTTTTTACGTCTCCATCATTATTCCTTCAGAATTATGTTCACCCCACACTTTTTACCTGACAAATGCTGCTTTACCCTTTGAACGTTTCTATGCCAAGACTCACATGAGGAATCCCTAGAACACCATCAGCTAGGCGACCCCACATCCCTCACATTTGTTTTCTTGATTTGTTCCTAAATAAGCATGTTTCTGAAACTAATAATAAATTGTACCAAGTGGTCGTCGCATAAAAAGCACTATCACAGATACCTTAAAGAGAACAAATGAAAAAGAATATTCAATTCCTCAGATAAGTTTACAATCAAATGAGGCATTGAGGGGACCTGGGGGCACTGATCAGAGCAAAATCCTAAGAGAAGAGTTTTCAGTCCATTTCAAATGAGGTTAAAACTGGAATGAGATAGTATTTTAAAAGTTATCTGAAATCATAAACATTTTTCTGACCTTTGAGAATTTATTTGCATATAAACTGTACAACATGTGGGGAAAGAGAGTGTTGATATTGTTCAATTTCTTTTTATTTTTCAGCGCTTTGTAATAGATGTGGCTATTCACAATTAATAAATATCATAATGTGGAGAGACCCAACTTTCAGCTGCCTGATATTATAAATTCTTACACAAAGCTCGAGTTTTAAAGATCAAATTTCATTTTAGTTACCTTCCATCTAGTCGATTTATATCAGAAAGTTGTTGAGTTTTAGGAAAATACTTCAAAACACAAATTTTATATGTAATTTCAAAAGCAAAAAATGAGTTAAAAACTAGATGGTAACCAGTTTTACTACCATATATTAATCTTTAACATGGGAGCAAACCATTTTAGAGAATATAATTGATATTTGCCTATTTGTATATTGTAGAATGTTAAATGATTTACAGTCTTAATAATAATTTCAAATACCAGAGAATGAAAAACAGAAGGTTAAGCTTTATGAAATGGTTTTTTATTTTTTTATTGATTTTTTTAAAGATATTTATTTATTTTTCCCCCAAAGCCCCAGTAGATAGTTGTCTGTCATAGGTCCACATCCTTCTAGTTGCTGTACATGGGACGCGGCCTCAGCATGGCCGGAGAAGTGGTGCGTCAGTGTGATCCCGGGATCTGAACCCGGGCCGCCAGCAGCAGAGCGCGTGCACTTAACCGCTAAGCCATGGGGCAGGCCTGAAATGGTTTTTTAGACATAGCAGATTTCAGAGCATATTACTTGAAAATAAAACAATCAGTTAGTGAGGTTTAAGCAATGTGGTTTTACTTTAAACTTGCTCATTCCATGGGAGCATCAATAAAAGCCCTCCGGGAGTGGCTGACGCTCTTTCCCTTCACATGAGCCCCAGCTGTATTTTCTTTAAGCATCAGACTCTCGGGCAACACCATAGCTCTCAACTCCGTTTAGTTGAGAAAAGGCTTTATGTGTCATATGTTTTTTCTAGGGGTATGGAGCTCCCAGACTTATTAACTACAGGGAGAGAGTAAGAGTCAGAACACAGTCAATAAACTCCAGTGTGCTCAGGAGAGAGGACAGACGCCTGAACTCACATCTGAAGAAGAATTTAGAGGATGCTTTCTGACTCTGCTTCGTGCCTCTGACTAAGCAGTCCTGGACATCCCCGTTACAGCCACGGAATAACACAGGCAGCCTTGATGGAGCAGAAGTCCTCCTATGTCCATCATTTGTGCAGAGCAAACTGGCTTAAGACCTCTCGTTTCCTGCTGCAGTGGTAATTTACAGAGATACAGAACTGTCATCTAGTGAATAAGAAGAAAACAGCAAGGTGTTTGACACGAAAAGTGACATTCTGAGTTTTTTCAAAAAGAACAGTGAAGCACTAAAGTTGGTAAAGTTGACACAAAGTTGACACGATGTGGCACACGAAAGTTATAGTAAACACTAATAATGTGTAGGTGAACTAATCAGTTGCTCTCTATGCCTCTAAAACATGTCTTGACATCTGACTCATAAATAGTACAGTTTAAATATAATAGAATATCTTTGGAAATAACTTCTCATCTCATCTCATCCAATGTTGTTTGCAGGATCCGGTATTAAATAGCCAGATGGTGAGTACCCATGTTGAAGCACCATTTTTATCACAGTGGAGAGAATATGAGGCATAAGCCCAACAGACTTATGTTCAGATCTTCCCTCTTACCCTTGATCAATTTTGTAAACATGGTTTTCTTTATCAAATATGAATTATAACAGTTACTTTAAAGGATTACTGTAAGAATTGCATAAGGGAATACAGTAAAGGAACTGGCGCACAGTAGATTGATAGTTAATTCTCCTTCCCTGTCTCTCTTCTAAGAAACATACAGAAATAATCTAAGAAGAGAACCCGTGTATAAAGTAAACGTATGACAAAAAGTCAATGGCTCCTGAAGTAAGGGACATCATTGTTGAGTGCTTAACCTCAACTGCCTCCAAATACTGTTAACTCTCAATTAATTTTATGTGTTTTCTGTCTTCCAGACAAATCACTGGCTACGAGGAAAGGAGAAGGTGTGAAATTTAAATTGATTTCACCCTTGGATGGTCCAGCTGTAATATTAGGTGTTTTAAATCACCTGGTTTTTCAGGTCTCCTGCTTATTCCTGTATATTTTACCACGGTTCACAGCCCGAGAAAATTAGAAAATCATTATAATTTTACACACATGAATATATATCTTGACTATTACAGCTCGACTCTTAATATATAGAGCAATGTTGTACATGTTTTGTCCTTGTGGATAGTACAGAATACTTTTGTCCAGGTTTTCTTTGGCATTATCATTTATAACGAAGAACTCAGTAATATATGCCCTGGAGATAAGGGTTTAGAAAAATCTAACATACTATCCTAGTCATGCCTCAAAAAAAAAAGTAAAATAAATAAAAAGCTATAAAAATAATGAGAGGATATTTTGAAGGCACTATTTTTCTTAATTATTTCCAACTTTATTTCCCTTCACCTCTTTTTAATCTTTCTCCGTCTTATTTGTTATTGGCTAATCATCTCACAGTAATTAAACCACCCCCAGCTGAGTCCCCCATGCCTCTTCAAGTGCCCCAGCCTGATGTAGGTCTCAGCTCTGACAAAAAGAAGCTGGAAAACCTGTTTTGTGGCACTATTCTTAAGAATATCTTTACTCTTACAATAATAGCTATATTTTTGAAAGGCGCCAGTGGATTACAAAATGAAGTACTCGACCAATATTGTATCCTCATTTTCCTTCCAGAGGGAGCACAATTTTCATGTGTAATACAGGGCTGTTGGTTTATTGTTTTTTCCTTTCAAGACATTTTATTACTTGTAAAACATAATAGGCTTAATGGTGATATATGAGTAACAATATAAACTTACAGACAGCAAAAAGATACTATTTTACAGTCATAATTTTGTATACTGTAACAAACAGTAATAGTTTCATAATGTACTATCTTGATTGATCAGGAATTATTCCTGGCTCATTTTTATGCTAATTCGTTTATTAGATTACCAAATATATACTTTTATGATCTTTATTTTCAATCAATACAATTGAAGGGACATCAGTTGTTCTTGGTAAGTGAAAGGTCACAAAAAATTTTTGATAATTTATAAGTTTGAGAAGGATCTTTCTACTTTTTAAAAGAGAAGTCATTTAATATTTGGGAAAGTTCTCAAAAATCGTCAAATTCTTTAATTTTACAGAAATGAATACTACATTCCAGAGAGCCTAAGTACGTTGTCACACACTAACCAGAAACAGACCTGGGCCTAGAACTCAGGTCTGAGTCACCTGACTTCTACTGGACCACACTCAAGGGCGCACACCCTCTTCTTACTGGTAATTTCTAATACTAAGGTATTTTCAAAAGCGCAGTTGGGAGAAAGTGTAAATAAATAAAACAGATGATTTTGTATAAAAAAGTAGCAATTGCTACCCACAATTTCTATTCCATATGAGTGTTTCCTTTCTTGAAGATTTCTTGTTTTTAATAGTAAGTCCACTTTGGTAACAAGAAAAAAAACATGAAATTTGGCTTCTTTAGTAACCCAAAAAAAAGCTTCTATTGAAATTAAAAAGACACTAACTAATGTTTCATCTACTACAGCAACTTAAGAATATTATTGGATTTTGGAAAAGCTCTGAGAGATTTTTTTAAAACTCATATCCATGTGACTATTAGTCCAGCCAGGCACATCTCCACATGACATCTCCTAGAGTGTCCAGTTTTCTACTGGATCCAGCTGTTGTCAGGCCCAATGTTCTGGCTGGGTAGAGAATGATGCAGCTTCTGAAAAGCATGTCCTCAGTTCCACTTCAAGGCTGATTTTCTCTGCAAAGTGGAAGTGGAAGAAAACATCCCCTTCCACCTGACTGGATTCCCCTGCAGGCTTAGAGAAACAAGGTGGCCTAGTCAGATGGGCAGACAGGAAGGTAAATGAGAGTCTGTCACAATTTTATGATAAATAAGAGAGAAAAGGATTTGACATCCTAACAAGATTTTCTTACCTGTTGAACAGCATCTGAACATATTTTTCAGAGTTTCCAAAATAGCAGATTGAGATTCTAAGTTGGAAAGGAAGAAGATAGTCAATATATTAAAAAATAAATTTTCTCATTTCCTCAATCGGAAAACAAAATTAAATAAAATATATCTTTAACCATAAGTACCAAAAACATCCAGTTTATCTTCCAGTTATAATTCTGTGTTATGAGAACATGAATACTTTTCAATATATTTAATATGTACAGTGACTAACACTCATGCCTTTAATTACTTTTGAATTAGACTAGCCCTATGCCCTTATTGACAGACATCAATCATAATTACTTTTCTCAATTCCTAGTTTCTATTTTGTGTCAGAGACTACCTGCTGAGACATTCACTTTTTATATTATTCACTTAGAATAAGTCTGTAAAATGATGGACGACAACTCAGCCATCTTGAAGGATGGGGTCTCAAATGCTATATCTCACTATTGACAAATCACCTTCTGGTTTGAATGAGAGACAATGAGCACTGTCACAAGAGACACTCGGAAAAAAGGGATCTTGCTCCTTTTGTCTGTCCTTTGGGAGTCTGTGAGACAGCAAATTCTTCATACTGGAAAACCTAAGTGAGGACCAAGTCCAGGAATCTTTTTAAAGCTAGGGGACACTCTCTTCTACGTGAAGCTTGCATCGAAGTTTATAAACATAAGAAAAAAAACAAAGAGCCTTCAGGGCCAGCTGGGTGGGGCAAGCGGTTAAGTGCGCGCGCTCTGCTGCAGCGGCCCAGGGTTCACCGGTTCGGATCCTGGGCGCGCACCGACGCACCGCTTGTCAGGCCATGGTGTGGTGACATCCCATATAAAGTGGAGGAAGATGTGCATGGATGTTAACCCAGGGCCAGTCTTTCTCAGCAAAAAGAGGAGGAGTGATAGATGTTAGCTCAGGACCGATCTTCCTCACAAAAACAAACAAACAAAAACCAAGAGCCTTCAGGAATATCCAGCGCTCCATGGATCGGAGTCTGAAAACCACTCATCTTTTCCGTCCTCCGCATTTTACAGATGAAACATAACACAAACAGTTGGCGACAACCTGAAGACTAGAGTTCGTCTCCTGACTGTCACATCACTCCCACCCGACTGCTGTGCAGACCAGACGCCTGACAAGATACAGCAGTCACTCCTGGGGATAATTTAGACATTCCCATTTTAGCAGCATTTTAGTTTATGTACTTGACAAGACTATAGAAAAACAAAAGGTATTTACTACTTAAATTGTATAACGTATAGTTAAATGACATTGAAAGTTTTCATTTCACTTACAGCACAGTTTTGATGGGCCCAGGGGCCTTCTTTCATCTGCTCACCCTCCCTGGCATCTCAAACCTTCTCTGCCTTTCCCCTCTTGCTCACTGTGCTCCAGCCACACTGGCTTCTTGCTGCCCAACAACATCCGAGTCACAATTCCTCCACAGCATCTCTGCAGCCCTGGGATATCTGCATGTCCTCCTGCTCTGTCCCTTCCCTCTGGGCCTTGCTCCAGCCTCCCTGGCCTCTCTAATTAAAGTAGCAACCCACTCACTCTCTAGCTCTCCCCATTGCCTGTCACTTACCTTCTTCTTGACACAGATCATCACACGATAGACTATGTAATTCACTTGTCTGCCTACTTATCCATTATCTCACTTAACCAACAAAAACAAGTTCTGTGAAGACAGAGATTTTGTAGAAAATTTTTTCCTTAGTGTATCCCAAGCCTGGCATACAGTAGGTGTTTAAATATTTGTTGAGTAATTGTAAGAGGGAATGAAAGGAGTGATCAGAAGAATGATGACACCATGGAAGTAGGTGCCACCATGAAGAGTGGGTATCCTGGGAAGGGAAAGAGGGAGGAAAGATTTTATGTCAGGCAACACGGGTACCACTGTGCCTTTACTACTTCCTGCACATCAGCTTGTCGACGTAAATAATCCATAATCAATCTATAAATCAAAATTGGGGTGAGTTTATTATGAGCCAACTTTTGAGAACCATGACCTGTGGCCTTCCTTCCCTAAGGAAGGAAGAGCACCGAAGAATTGGGGTGTACAGAGCAGTTATATACCGTCAAAGAGCATTTATTGCAAGTGATTGCAATGTCCCTTTTACAATAGCCATGAGATCAGCCCTGCCAGATTGCCCTGCCAGAACAGCTATTGATGGACACAGCGGGGGAGCAGATCTGCTGTCTCGATGGTCACGGCTGGTGTCACGTCTGTTGTCTGGAGCTGGGTGGTCACAGAATGACTACAGCAATCAAATCCTAGCCTAGGGAGAAATGCTTATCCTTAAGGAAATGCCAATGAGGGGGAAGATACATTCTTATCTTAAGGGCATTTACTCTTCTCTTTGGGACGTGGCAAAGCAGATACACAGTGCAGGCGACAGACCCTTTTGGAAAAACAAATTCAGGCTGAATTAGCTTTACCCCAAATGGCTTCCTCATGTGTTCCAATATATCCTATTGCTTGCCATTTATTTATCAAGCTCAGTATGTCTTTCAAACAGAAATCATCGAGAATAGCATGAAGTAGTCACTTACCAACAGATGTCACTGTGGCAACAGAATAGGAACAAGTGACCTTCAAATATAACCATTCTCCCAAATACTGTATTTCAGTGACTTAATCAAAAAGGGATTCTTCTGACAAATCTCCACTATGAACTTAGCATTAGAGGTAGTCAATTTTGAATAAAGACCTTTAACATCAAAGCCAGCCAATAGTTCTTGTTAAAGCAAATCCAAACTCGGGAACACTTTTGTTTTCAGTCACCTCCAATCCTCTCAAACTCAAGATAAGGTCTTGGTTTTGTGCAGATGGAGAAAACCTTCTCTTCCTCTTTTTGTAGTCAGATAGTTCAGGGAAGAGCCCAAGGTGTCTCCTGGTGGAACACTAACAGATGTTCACATTAGATATGCATGCAATGTTTCCTAGCTTCTTTTCTATAGGCCGAGGTCTGATGAGTTGCCCCAAGGAGCAAACATCTGGGCTCCAGCAGTAAATAAGACTCTGTGCAGTTTACCACAACAATGAACTACAAATATGTATCAGGAAATATTTTGAACACCTAGACCTAAGCTCTCAGTTTCCCTCTGTCTAATTCCATGGCTACCTGAACTGAATTCACTCTTCATCCCCATCCCATTTGTGATAGTTTTTATTTCCTTGAATCAGCATGTTATAACATCTAAGAGAAATTTATCAAAATACTCTCTTCAAAATAGCTAGCTGAGGGCCGGCACTGTGGCTTAGCGGTTAAGTGCACACGCTCCGCTGCTGTCGGCCCGGGTTCGGATCCCGGGCACGCACCGACGCACTGCTTCACTGGTCATGCTGGGGCAGCGTCCGACGTGCAGCAACTGGAAGGATGTGCAGCTGTGACATACAACTATCTACTGGGGCTTTGGGGGAAAAAAATAAAAAATAGATAAAATCTTTAAAAAACATAGCTAGCTGAAGTATAGGAGTTGTAGAGGGTCAAGATTTTAAGATGACAGTGATGTATAAAGTAACTGTACTACAAAATAAAAAGAAAATGAATGAGAACAATAAGAGACAGAAAAAATGATAAGGAGAAGGAATATAATAGAGAGTAAAACTAAGAAAAAGAGAAAAAAGAAGAAAGAAGGTGTAGGAAAGAGAGAGAGTCAGGAGAAGCATGAGAAATGGCAGAAAGGGGCACGAGCAGAGGGAGGACACCAGGCTCAGAGCGAATGACAAGTCAACTGGCTTCTGAGCAGGGCTCAGGTCTAGAGTCACTGGGCTGCATCTGAGAACTCCACTCAGTTCTAACATCCTGAGAAAGACCATGCCTCATCTAAACTCGGACGGCACTGGTTACCAACGCTCTCCTCTCCAAGGACCTGCTGGAGCTTTGAGAACTGCCTCTCTCAGCTCTGGGACTGACAGAGTCCCCATTAAATATTCATCAACTGGATGGTTGTTTTGAAAGAGTAACCCAGAGAGAGCTCTATCAAGTGTACATTTAAACCTGCCAACTCCTTCACTCATCCTTCCAAAGAATTAACAAACTAAACTGTTTAAAAAAGATAAAAACTACTGTTAAGCAAAGTAGCAGAAAACTTTCCTGGTAAACTTTAAATGTTCCATCTTTTTTGAAGTTACCTCACAACATTCTGAGCATAGTCTAAAATTCTGGGCTCCCTACAGTTCCAAATATGTTTCACAAATGATCTGTTTTTCATCACAAAGTAAGCCTAAACCTTATGAAGCAAAATAAACTTGGATGAGTTTTATCTTGTAGAGAGAGGACAGCAAGAAAAAGAGTAGGATGTGCCTCTCTGCTATGAAGGATAATAAATAAAATCACACCAAAATATACAAAATATGCCTCTAAAACTGAATGAAGCAGACTCTAAAGAGTTTTACATTTTAAGTAAAAACGCACTTATATAAAATTATACATCAGTTTGACTAAAATATAATCAATTTTATAGAAGAAGTATTCATTAAGTTTCATTTAAATAGCATGACATGATTAGCTGCATAATAAATGGTAGATATTTTAATTTGGGTATGCCATGTCCTCCCACCAATGAAGGTGGGCTTAAACCTGTAATTTTCCTAAAAGGCACCAACCGTATATTCTGCTTATTTGATTATTTAATAGTATGGATCTGCTCCTCATTGCCAATGAAGGATGTCTACATACACGCTTTAGCTTGCATATGTAAGGGGAAATGCAGGATGAGTTTATAAAAAGAAAAATTGAAAATGAGCATTGTCTTTAGGAGAAGTGGTCAATCTGTTCAAGAACATTTTCTCCCTTGGTCAAGTGAGAAGCTGAAAGAGAGAATACTATCAGCCTCTTCCTTGGCCCCTAATAGAATTCTGCATTACCTCAATTAAACGTGTGCTAAAGTGTTTGTAATAAACTTGGAAATGAGTTGATGATACTGTATTTGCATTACATGACACAGACTCTCTTTCATTAGGCACGATTCAAAACACTTTTTTGGACATTAGAGTCCATACAAGTTTTGCTTTTCTGACAGACTGTAGCTTTAATCTCATGGACATGAAATGATAGAGAATTGTTCCCCTTTCCCTTTCTACTTTAAACCTGAGTGATAAATGTCCAACTACCTTTAAAAACTGCAGGTCCTTCTGAAACACATTTTAGTGTGCTGGTTTACTTTAGCTTCATTTCTTTGTTCTATCCTAAACTCCTTTCAGTTTGATCTATGTTCCTTTGTATTCCTTTTGTATACCTAGATATTTAAAATCTGCTCTAACCTATATTGGAGAAATGTTGGGTTACATATCTTTCAGCCAGCATGTAAACTCAAGTTTTAGGGTTTCTACGCAAAAAGTTTCTGCCATGTTTCTACCAGCTCTCCTTCCATATATTTTCCTCCAGGATTTCCTGTGACAAAATTGCCTTTCTAAAAACCAGTCCTCTGTTCAACCTCTTGGCCTGTCACATTTTCATAGAAAAATAAAGGACTGGATTTTACAAAGATGCAACAAGAATGATCAAGTGCTGCTTCATACCTAGATATCCTGCTCCAGTTCTCCATGAATTTTAAAAATAAAGTTAATTATCTCTTTCATTTTGTCTCAAACTATTGAGTAACCTTGGCACTGAACCCCTAAATTGGTCCACAGCCTGCTTCAGCAGACACAAAACTCTCTCTCAAATGCTTGAATTCATGTGCTGAGTAGGTATTGTATTTATTTAGATTTTATTCAACAAGAGATCGTCATTGATTCACTCAAATACTTAAGTATATATTATGTGCCCAAAGGTCTTGAAATTTTGGGGGTCTGCAAGGAAGAGAGATATGTATAAACAGATAAATTACTCTATAGAAATAATTTGATTGAAAGAGATATGAATAAAATGCCATGGGACTCCAGGAAAAAGAACCACCATAGGTTTACCTACAACTAAGATATATAGCAATGTACTGGGGCTTTGAGGAAAAAAAAAAAACACTATGGGGGGTGGATAGGGATTATACCATATAAGTAAAGGAAAATGAAGAGAGAGAAGATAAAGAGAAAACAAGATAAATGGAAAGGTTTTTTCCTTATTAATGTTTCTGCCAACAACTTTTGGAGTACACTGCTTGCTGATGTCCTTTCTAGCCAGTCTTATCCTTCAGCCAGCTTCTATAGACTTCTCCGTGCAGACAATGCCAAGTATGTAGGGAACCAGGAGGTGAGCAAAAGATTCACAGGAATCTGCAGCCCATCTGCAGCTCACTGCTGGGGAGGGGCACCGAGGCATCACCTTGGCCTTTCTTTCCAAGTTCACATAAAGGAGGGTCGGTTCCTTCCTCAATATATGAAGGTGGAGATAAACCTTTTTCACAGAATGGATTATGGAAAAATTAATGTGAGAGCCATGAAAAAGGCAGAGGCGATAGCACCATGATCCTGAAGTAACTGGACATGTGCATTAGTAACCAAGATAAAGAAGAGCTGAAGACAAGAAAAAGGGCTAAAAAGAAGTTCTCAATTTTCTAAGATGGAAATGCCAGTCTTTCTTCAAAAAGAAAAAAGTCATTGAACCCTTTCCTTTAAAATATAATTGAATGGGGCCACATGTTGCAAATAATGGTTTTAACCATGATGTCAGTACACAATAATGTGTAGCAATCAGCTAAGTGCACTGCAAATTGTTCATTCCTTAAAATTACGTTACCAAAGTTTGCAATTGATATATATATTTTAGTAAATAGTAGACTGTGTGCAAATTTGTCACCATATTACTGACAATGTTACTCTTACAACTGAAAGCATGACTAGGAGCGAGAGGGTGGTGTGACACTAGATTGCTAGAGTCACAGCAAGAAAAGTCAAGAAAGTGCCATCAGGTCATTTGGACAAAAGAATGCTATATGGCTGCTGGGTTTATAACAGATTAATTGGAGAAAAACAAGTCACTACAGTAAATTATTGTCCACTTACCTCAGTCACTCTCTCCAAGAACACATATTTTAAAATGAGACAAGTTATTATATTTAAAATTACCAGTTCTGGCATTTTAGATACTACATCAAATAATGATGTAAAAACTAGGTTACAAACATCCTGGCATCAATTCCAACTACCATCTTTTACCAAAATAAAACTCTAATTATCACTAATTCATTTGCAATCTAGTTGTCCTCCAATATACAAAATCAACAACTTCAAATGTTTCATAACTTTCTTAACTTTCCCTAAAATTTTAGAAGATAATATAAATATATCTCTTGGAAAAATTGAGAAAGATAGAGACACAAGGAAAAGTAAAGATGAAAATATTACCCTAATAAATGATGTAAAACACAAGATATGAACAACTGTTAAAGGAATTCTCTATGAAATTGATAATTCTACTATCTGTACACCTGCTTATTATCTATCAGTATAACAATGTTTCCTAAATCCTATCTCCTGTGTGTTGTTCATGTCAGGGAGTATATTCCACCAAGTAAACACTAAACAGTGTTTCAATAGCATGGGATATTAAAAGGAGGACATGCAGAGTTGAGTGTTGGACCCCATTCAGTGCCTCAGTGCAAAGAAGAAAGAGGTAAATGCATCCCTCTAGGGACTGGGATAAAAATAGGAGGTTATGAGCCCAAGGCTCCCTCTGCAGGCCATTAAGCAGGAACCTGGAATAAAACTTTTGACACCATGGACCATGGTTGGTTTTACAGGGAACTCACGAGGAAGTGAAGAACATGAAATAATGATAATTATAATAACAGCAGCAAACACTTCTACTGAGCCAGGCACTACACTCTGAATGTTAATTCTGTGCTTGAACATATATTAACACACATAATCCTCAAAATATCCCGACGTAGTAGATGTTGGTCTTTTCACAAGTATATAGATGAAGAGACTGGGTACAGTGTCTAGAAAACTCATCCAGTTTACACAGCTCATAAATGGCAGAGATCAAGCTCAGTGCTCTTATGTTATGCTCTTTTACTACAACCCAAAATTAAGTCTCTAACGACTATCTCCACTGGCAACTGCCAAGACCTTAGTAGTCCCTCCATGGAGGCAGGCATGGGCATGGCAGGGACCCGGCTGAGGGAGGCTAAAACACCCGAGGTGTGGCAGAGCAGTTGCCAAGTGGCTTCCTCCTCTGACAGGGGCAAGAACACACCCAAAAAAACTTGGCGGCAGGCACCAAGGCTCATTCCTTCGGAACTGGTCCAGAACGAAATGGGCCTGGAGCAGGAGGATGAGTGAATAGGCCAGCCTCCTTTGAAAAAAGCAGGCGATCTGTGGCAGCCTTCCTGCCGTCCTGGCGTGGCACATGCGCCCTCAAGCAGAGGGCTTCACGCCTGTCTTCCATGGCGGAATTCTCGCCAGACCATGGCCTGGGCACTAGGAAGGCTAGGCCTTACTGACTTCAGAGATGAGGCAGGGATCTGTTGCGGGAAGGACTTTCCCAGTTTGGCCCAGGATCCCTAACCCTGGGGTGCCATATGCCGGTTACAGCTCTTCAGACTCTACAGAGCCTTTCCTACACCTGGCCTGGCTGCAGACGCAAAGTGCAGGCGTGGGGTGAGGCCGTGGCTTTGTCTTTCCAGGAAGAAATGAGCCCCTGGACGAAGCAGCTGGCCCAGGCAGAGCCTTGAGCTTCAAGCCCGGAATGCCTGTGGCCATCAGGGCCAGATCAATGCTTCCAAGTTAGAGAAGCGGGCTTCAAGCTGAGTGGGAGTGGGGGAGGGGAGGGAGACAACAGCTGAAGCCAAGGCCAGAAGGGCGGCGATGGAACAGCTGCAGCTGGGTGGCGCCAGCCGGTCAGAGGCTGGCGGGAGGGCGGTGCCTTCACTGAGGACCCTCGAGGCCAACCCTAGGCCCTGGCGTTCGCGCATGCACCCTAGGCCTGTGAGGGGCTGTGGGGGTTTGAATCCAAGCCTGCAGGGCTCCCGGAAAGGACAGAAAAAGAAGGGCACATGGGAGAGTTAGGCGAGGTGGGCAGGGTGTGCCACCTTACTCTCCTCAGGTCCCCGAGGGAGAGGGAGAGAGAGACAGAACCCTGACCTCTGAGTAGCTTCCTCCACTGCTGGCTACTGCTAACTGGTCGGACCAACCTTTACATGTCTCTCTGCATGACAATCGTCTTCATCCCTTCTCCCATCCCACAGGCCCACCCACGACATCCACCTTTGTCATTAGTGCAGGAGAGGATGCAAGATGAGATTCTCTGCCATTGTGGCGAGAGACTCAGTTTCCCTGGTTTCTTCCATGGACTCATGTTCTTCAGCTGGGTCTGATTTTCTCCAGACAACCTGTCTTTTCAAGGATTTGACCAGCCTACGAACCTACAGGGAACAGTAAGTGGGGGATTCTCTCTCCCCCTTCCTCCCCCTCTCTCTCCCCATCCAGGTTTGGATGAGGGAATTCCCCTCTCCCCCTCCCTTGCTCAGATTTTTTCTCTCAGAACAGACAGTTTTCTTCTCTTCTTCCTTTCTCTCTCCTCTGTTTCCTGGGCTCCTTGCTACTCCTTCATTTATTTATTTATTTATTTTTAATTTTTGTGTATTGCAGTAACATTGGTTTATAACCTTGTATAAATTTTAGGTGTATATCATTATGCTTCTATTTCTGCATAGATTACATCGTGTTCACCACTCAAATACCAATTACAAACCATCACCACTCCTTTCTAAGCATTGGTTTGATTTCCTGTTTGACCAAACAGTTATGCATGAGAGTGCTTATTGGCTTATAAATTGTCTGATTTGTTTAAGATATGTTGGCAGTTAATGAGCATTTTTGCGTTCAAGTTGGTTAAGGAACTGGATTTCAAATCTGCCCTTTCCTCTGATGCACTACTGAGTCCGAATTTCTGTGGTTGGCCATCTATCTCTCTTCTGGCGGCTTCAGGTATTGATTGCTATGTCGAAATTGCTTGCTGGACAAGGATAGGACCTAATTTTATAATAATATGCTTTCTTTGCTTTGGAGTAGGATGTTTGATATTTATATGCAAACACGTGTGTGTGTATGCTCCAAACATATTTAATGATAAATCAAGATTAACAATATATATGATTCCTATATTGACTTTTTTTGGACAAATACTGAGAAGTTAATTGAATACTCTTACTTTGGTTGCAGTTAGGTTCACTTTACTTCATATTTTTAAAATCCTTTTTAAAATATATGATACTATAATTGAACATATACATTTTGACTGCTAACCACCTTTTGCCTTCAGATATGTGTACCATTATACACATTCATATATAAAAGTTTCATATTAGTTGTGGCTTTACTTTTGTGAGCATGTGTATGGACTATCACTGACAATCTCCTTTCTTTCAGCATCTATGTTCAGTGTTAGTTTCCTTTGTCTTCGTGGAATGTAGAGTAACATTCAATATTGAAAAAGTGATTTAAGTAACTTCAGTATAGTATAACTGCTATATGTAGCATTATCTTTGTGGTTCTATTTTTAAATTTTGTACTTTGCTTTTTTTCTTTTTTCCTTGTTTTGCTCCATTTAAAGTAATTTTCCTTATTAACCTTTTCTCCACCATGTTGGATATATACATCTTTTTCACATTCTATTTTAGAATTTTTTTTTCTGCTGAGGAAAATTGGCCCTGGGCTAACATCCATGACCATCTTCCTCTACTTTATATGGGACACCACCACAGCATGGTTGATGAGCGGTGCAGAGGTTCGCACCCAGGATCCGAAGCCACGAACCCTAGACCACCAAAGCAGAACGTGCAAACTTAACCACTATGCCACCAGGGTGGCCCCTATTTCACAATATTTTTAATTTGAGAAATAAGAAGAACCCAGAATCTGAAGTCTTGCCTCACTGCCACCTCAATGTTAGATGAAAAATTAATTAGTATTTTACTTCTTTTCTTTTTCTCCAAATCCAGTGTCTCTAGGTATAGATTAAGTTCTTGGTTCAAGATGGTTTTAAATTTTATGCACATTCTTTAAAGTAGTTTGTGTTTTGCATTTTTTAAAAATCACATTAACACAAAATACCGAGACAATTGTTTTAATTTTTCAGTGTTCACTTCTTTGGTACGGTGCTTTTTTTTGAAACCCGTCAACCTCAAACTTGATTATGGATCTGAATTATCTGGAAGGCTTGTTAAAACACAGAAGATTTGCTGTACCCCACCCCAAACATTCTAATTCAGTAGGTCTCCGGTGGAGACTAGCATCTCCACATTGTGATTCAAAGCTCCTCTGCCTAACATTCCTTATTTTTTTTTTATTTCAGAGGCAGTAAAATCCGTATCTGAGTCTGTGGGCTGTCCCTACCCAATCCTTTGATTCCTCACAGGTGTTATGCCACAATAATCTTCTTGTACTCCTAACTCTACCTCAGCATTTGGAGGCCCCAACTGACACAAAAACGTTCTTCATTTTTCCTCTGAAAGGGGTGCTTTGTTTTCAGAAATGTGACACCATCTGCAATAAGTTTAATGTGGATGCTGTTCTCTGCTCTTTAGACATTGCAATTTACTGATACAACACCTGCACCATTCTTCCTTGTTCTCAGTATATAATGCTCTAACATTGGAAACACATGGGGCTTCTGGACATTCTGGACACTCTCCCTTCTTCAAGTTTAATTGATCATATCACACCTGAACTAAGTTGAACTGAAGTTGGCCATATCATGGCTTCTCACATGACGATCAGGTATATGTGTAGTATGTGTGCACCTCACAGAAACAGAATGTTCCTGGAGTGTGCATCTCAATGATTCTTCTCCTAAAATTTGATTAAATATGTTCTAAATAGAGGTTCTCAGTTTCAGTTAAATGTACCTAATCCATACATACATTTCTGTAAAATTTTCTATATCTTAAACTTATTTTGTTGAATAGCATGTAAATTATTTCTATACCTCCAAGCTCACACGTTTGATTTTAAAATTTATTTTCTTTTCAAGTTAAAGAAAGAATTTTTATTAAAAGAAAGAAATGCAAAGAAGTATCCAAAAGAATGAAATACTAGGAGTATGGAGGACTAGATACCTCAAAGGGGTTTCCCTCCACATAACACTATCTTCCATAAAATATAATGTTATTGCATTCTTGAGTTCACATGGTGTAAGCCAAGTCTCAAAGGGCAGAAGAAGGAAATTGTAAGCACCAGACAAATTTGGATTCACCCAGTGGTCAAAGGCCAGTATGATCCTCTAATGAAAGGATTTGTCTTTGAATCACCAGTGACTTGAGGGAATGAATCTGGGAGTCACAGATTAGTTGTGAGTCACACAAAAAAGGCACTTAACTTGGTGTCATCTCACATGACTGTGAGCAGAAACCAGTGACATTCTTCTCTGGAGGAAAGAATCTAAACTAAAGCCTTACATTCTGTGCACATTAAAATCAGACAAAAATGAGCTCATAATCAAAGTTCTCCAAACAAATAAGGAATACATGCCATTGTCGATAAGAGTCATAATACATAAGAAAATTAAAAATAAAACAATAGATTTAAACACTAAAACCTTCACTATTAGACTTACCAACTTCAAGATATAAAATAACTGTGTATAAAAAATGGAACAACAAAAAATGGAATAACAAAATCAAACAGGAGACTCTAGAAATGATCTGACATATATGGCAAAGGGCCTTATAGAACTTTAAGAGACGAAAAATACATAACTGTTGAGTTTTAAAACTTCATAGATGGGTTCTACAACAGAAGAGAGAATATAAAACCAAATTTGAATTCTGAAGGAAATAGAATGCAGCATAGAAAGACAAGGAAGTAAAAAACATGAAAGATAAATTAGATATGGAGATGATGAGAGAGAGTAAAGAAAAAGGAGAAATAAAGTACTGTACAACAAAAACAAGTGAGTCATGAGGGTAAAACTGAAAGTTAGAGGGTCTATAAATTTCTCAGGAGATGAGAAGCTATATCCACTTCAGGCAATGTGGGCTGGTGGTAAAATAGAAGTAAAGAATATAACTGTCATCCAAATAGAGGAGATACAATAAAATATGGAAAACAAGTATAAATCAATAAATTTTAAAGGGAAATAACATAATAAAACTTGTGGAAAAAATAGAAGGAAAACATATAGATAGTGGGAGCAAAAGAAGGATATAAATAATCACAACAAATGTAAATGGAATAAATTCTCCAGTTAAATACAGATTGTTAAATTTGATGCGACAATGATAAATTTAGCTGTATCTTGTTTACAAGACTTATGAAAACTAAAAAACATGGAAAGCTAGAAATTCAAAACAGAATAGAAGATATAAAGATAAGCTAGGAAAATATCAATCAAAAATCAACCCAGGGTAGCTATAATAATATGAGATAAAACAGATGCGGAAAAAAGCATCATTAGGAATTAAGTGGTTAATCCCCACTGGTATATAAATTCAACTTATCATGAAGATATAGTCGTTATACTACACATGATGTCATGTGAAGATAATATAGCCTCAACTAGGAAAGGAAGGAGGAGAAGGAAGAGGAGGAGAAGGAGAAGAAGAAGAAGACAAGAAGAAAAAGTTGGAGGAGGAGGAGGAGGAAGTACAGGAGAAGGAGGCAGGGGAGGAGGAGAGGTGGACATAATATATCATCATAGTGGAGAATTTCAACTTTCCTCTGAAACAAAGAATAACATATATCTAATAATAGAGTATTTGAAAATCAAATAGCAAGTTTGATTTAATGGATACACATTGAACCCTATACCCAACAAGTGAAGAACACCTATTCTTCACAGGGACATGGGGAGCATTAAAAAGCAGTGAGCATGAACTAGGGTACTAATCAATCCTCAAATAATAGAACACTTGAAATAAATACAAGTGACTGCTCTATTTTATTCTTGATGCTATTACAAATCCCAGGCAATAGAAATTCAGAGAATTTTCTTTGGCCTAGGTGTTATTTGTGTTTAGAATGTCTGTAGAAAAGATGAAGACAATATGGGCTATCAGGAATAGGTACCGTTAAAGATGTTAATGATTAATTTTAATTTTATATTTTTAAAATAAGAAATGGATGAGAAGCTTTTTAAACTTGACAATGTTCTCTCTCTTAGATTCCTAAGTGTTTCTAGTCCCTTCAGTCCTTCATGATTATTTCAATTGTTCCTGCCTGTTGATGATTCCTCCTTCATTGGATCTCTGAAGTTCACCTTAGTTTCCTGGTTTTGATGGTGGCAGACGCACAGGTTTGAGGGGACAGAGGTTTAGGCAATTTGATTGATAGCCTTCTGTTGCACCATTCTCAACGTGCACATGTCATGCGTCTATGCTTGTCACGTATCTTCCAGTTACAATTATTCTTCCTCCTCAGGGCTTTCTCCAATCTCGTGCTAATATTGTTGCTCTTCTAGGAAGGATTTAATGGTGTGCTCATATTAGCAAGCATTTTGGATCCTGAGCCAAAGAGCCATTTACAAGTCTACTCTGAATGTGATCTGTTTTTCCATTCATTGTACTTTCTTCTGTGTATTTAACCAGTTACTTTCATGAGTGTGGAATTCAGTAAGGATGTTCCACAGCTGGAGTCATGTTATTTTCTTTAGTTATAAATTCTAAGGTTTCAGGAGTACCATCTGTTGCCACAGACATTCGAGTCAATAGCAAATTCATTTTAATAAAGTCATTGTATTGCATTTGAAGGAAATCATTTTGAGTATTTTCCCTAAGGATCCTCATCCCTCTATGCAGGTTTCAGTACAAGAACTACCAGTATGTTCTGTCCTTGGTTTTCGCCATTGAGGAAATCAACAGGGACCCTCATATCTTGCCCAACATGTCTCTGGGCTTTGATCTCTATAATGCCCTACCCAGTGAAAGGAGGACATTGGAGAGTTCCCTGATTTGACTCTCAGGGTTGGGCAAGGACATCCCTAATTACGACTGCAGGAGAGAGAGTAAGTCTCTAGCGGTCCTTACAGGAACCACCAGGGCAATTTCTGCCCAGATTGGAACACTGCTGGAACTGTACAAATTTCCACAATAAGACTGGGTGGGATGGGGAGAGATGAAACCACGTCTCCTTTGGTGCCATTCTCAGGGGCCTAAAAAGGAAGAAAGGAGGAGACTGAGTTTGTGCATCTCTCAAAGGATATGATCTCAAAGGGTCCGTGTACAGGACCTCGATGGAGTATGACATTTCCTTTATTTAGAGTAGAGAGAAGTTTGAGGGGGAAGGAGATAAAGCAGTTTCCTGGAACTCTGACTGATCTTATTTTATAGAAAGCTTTCAGGGAGTGGAAAATGATTAGAAAATGAAATGAGCAAGTGTCCCCTTCTACCACTCCAGGTGTTGCTGAACAGCCTTCAGGACTGAGAGCGTGATTTTTGCCAATCCCCTTCCTCATATTGCTTCCAATTGTCTTTTCGTTTTAGCTTACCTATGGTCCTTTTGAGCTTACCCTGAATGATGATGAGCAGTTTCCATCTCTCTATTAGATGGCCCCCAGGGACACATCTCTAGCCATTGGCATGGACTCTTTGCTACTTCATTTCAATTGGAGTTGGATAGGGCTGGTCATCTCGGAAGACAAGAAAGGTGTTGTGTTTCTCTCAGACTTGAGAGGAGAGATGGACAGGAATGGAATCTGTGCAGCCTTTGTGGAAAAGATTCCTGTGACTGAAAAGTCATATTACTCAAGGACATGGCCATACAATTTCCAAGTAGAGGAAACAGAAGGGACTGTGGTTATCATTTCTGGTGATGCCAACTCTCTCATAAGCTTGAGCTTTTCTACTTGGGAGTATTTAGTGATATGGAAAGTCTGGGTCACGACATCAGAGTGGGATTTTATCCACAGTGAGAGAGATTTCATCCTTGACTTATTCCATGGGGCTATCATTTTTTCACACCACCGTAGTGAGGTTCCTGGCTTTGAAAATTTTATCCAGACAGTTAACCCTTCCAAATATCCAGAAGACATTTACCTCACTATGTTGTGGTTTCCCTTTATTCCTTGCATGACTTCTGAGTCTTACTGAAAAACACTGGAGAATTGTCCACCTAATGCCTCCTTAGGATGGCTGCTTTGGCAGATTTTTTGACACAAGCATGACTGAATTGAGTTACAGTATGTAAAATGCTGTGTATGCTGTGGCCTGGAACCTTCACAAGATGCTTCTTCAACATGCAGAAATGCAGTCAATGCGAAGTGGGAAGGTCTGGTGTTTTGTCCCTGGCAGGTAAAGTCTCTTCGACTTAACAGAACGTACACTCGTCAAAATGACTTTCTTATGGTTCCACAGGTGCTCAAACCAAGCAGTTAGGATTCTTTCTCCAAGAAAAGCACAAGAGTTTCTATACTTGTTTCACTCTCTAGGAGGTATATCTAGTCCTGGGTAGTAAATCATCTACAAGAAGTTTCTAGTGGCAACGAGGAAGTGAGCTATGAGTCAATATCAATGCTTTGTTTTACAAAGGATCCCAACATCTTGCCTGCCTAACGTTTCAATAGGGAATATCCTGTCTTCTCCCATGAATCACCTCAATGACAAGAAGAGAACTTGTCCTTTATGTGCTTATCTGGTGCTGAACATCATAGTGAATACTTTACATAAATGATCTTATTTAATTCTGCAACAACTTTAGGTATTGCTAACATCATTTTGCAGATTGATGGTCTGGGAAAATTCAGAGAGTGCATGAGGGTGGCTAGATTGGACTTTGTACTCGAGATTTGTCTGAATCCTATCACCACTGATCATCTTGATATTCTTGTCTTTAGGCATTTTCTCTTGAAACTAACTGATATTTTAGAAACATTATATTTTAGTTCTCCGTATGATATCATTTGCTTTACTTCTTTGGATACTTGTAATAAAGGTACGTTATGAAGCAAGGATTACAGACAATGAAAGGCTGTCTCCAATTCAGGGTTTTTCTCTTTAACACCCGGGCCCACTTCACCACAGGATGATGTGTCTCTTTTAGCTGCACCCCTTTCTGAGGAACATAGAATTTAGCAATCCTGTTGGTGACTCAGTGAATTTGGCTGATGAAGGAAAATCAGATTCAGAGTAAACCATTCTCAACTTTTGGAATTTTCCCGAAGGTCTTGGACTTAAGGTGAAAATAGGAGAATATTCCCAACATGCTCCACGTGGTCAAGAATTGTCTTTATCTGAGGATGTGATAAAGTGGGACACAGGAATTACTGAGGTGGGTTGAACCCAATCACAATTACTTAACCACACATGAATAACCAAAATCTTGTTGGGGTTTTGTGTCCCCTCAGAGCTTCGTAAAGGACCACATATGGGAATTTAACAATTCACTTCCAACTGAAGTAATTTTTTCACTTACCAACAATCCAAGATGGAAGCAAAACCTTCATGAGCAAAAGATTGCAAGTTGCTGAAGGTTCAGAAGGTGGTTAGTAATTTTCAGGAATAATTGTTTTAAAAAAATTAAGTTATGTACATGTTTTCTAGAGATAATGTTATTGCACACTTAGTACATTACAGTATAGTGTAGACATAACTTCTTTATGCACTAGGAAATCAAAAAATTGGTGTGACTCACTTTATTGCAATATTTGATTTATTGCGGTGCTCTGGAAACAAACCCACAGTATTTCTGAGGTGTACCAGTGTTTTATATCATATAATAAGCATGGCGTCCAACCAATGAATTGGATTTAGATATTTCAAGATTAAGTTTGTTAAGGCCCAATACTCTAAAACACTCTAGTTACTTGAAAATTAGGTAAAAGTCACAGCTGTTACCAAGTGTTATCTGATTTTCTCCAGACTCCACACTCTGTATGCAGTGAGAGTTGCAGTCCGGGATTCAGGAAGAGCCCTCAAGAGAGCAAGGCTGCCTGTTGTTTTGCTTGCATTCCCAGCCCAGAGAATGTGATTTCCAATGAAATAGGTGAGTATATGCCTTGCAGCCACATTCTCCACTTCTATTTTATTTTTGAAGGGAAACATTTGTCCTGAGCTATCTAACATCTGTTGCCAATCTTCCTCTTTTATTATTGTCCCCAAAACCGTAGTACATAGTTTTATATCTTAGTTGTAAATCATTCTAGTTCTTCTATGTGAGCCACCACCACAGCATGGCAATTTACAGAGAGATGGTGTGGTTCCATGACCGGGAAACCAACATGGGCCACCGAAGTGGTGAGCACTGAACTTTCACCACTAGGCTATCAGGGCTGGCTCTCCACCTCTCTTTTGTATGCACCGTTCTCCCAAAGAAAGGAAAAAGCTTTGATGAGGACTGCAGGGTCAAAATGTTGCCTTCCTCCATTTAGTAATTTAACTTTTATAGCCAATAATATTTCCTCCCAAAATGATACCCTCTCTCTCTACCTTGAACTAGCTTGCTTGTCTCATTTTAACATCATTGCAGGCATTATGATCTCAAGGAAACCTTTTATTACCACTCCACAGTAACTAACTTAAATCTCTCTCATGGAATCTAACACATGGTATTGTAAGTCCTTACTTTTCATCTTCTTTAAAGCTACATTTAGATCACATTGAACAAATCCTTATTTTTCCAGTGTCTGGTGCTGTTCTTGGCACAGAGCAGGAGCACAGAAAGGTTGTGTTTGATTTAAGAAGTAAGTATTTCCATGGTGTACAGTGAGCTTATGGTACAGCTTGGTTTCTGATCTCCTCGAGTTCACAGGTGAGTAGGGGAGACAACATGCAGTGATGCAAATTCAAGGTGGTGACATAGGGCTGCAATATAGGTATGCAGAGACCCATGGGATGAAATAAGTGATAGTATATATGTTTGTGGGGAGGGAAGCATTATGGACTTCTTCACAGAGGCAGTAGCATTAGTATTATATCAGACTAATGAAAGCGGATTAAATTCTTGGTGGAATTCTTAGAAATGGCAAAAACTGGCAAATTAGCCCTGCATTTAATATTCTAGGGAGCTGAGAAAAGGTTCAACATGACTAGAACAGAGACAATGTGGGTTCGGGAGTTGGGTCATGAAATAGAAGAGGGACAGAAAACCAACACTGAAGATTTTTCATACAATAATTAACATCTTGGAATTACTCAGATTTATGATATTAAATGGTGCAATGCTGGAATCCCCTCAATGTTGGCATTATCTAATTTTATTTTTGTGATTAATATGAAGCTTAATTTCACAACATCTTTTGTATAATTTCAATTTTTTTGAAATGTACTGAGATTGATGATATAGTCTGGCATATCGTCAATTTGGATAAAGCTTCCACGTGCACATTTGGCGTGTGGTAAGTTTGGGTATATGTTCCATATGCACATCTAAAAAACACTACGTCCACTAACTTCAATTCCTACAGGCTTGGAGATTAATAAATAT